>NW_010237269.1:0-12777 GCF_000690775.1 Eurypyga helias | reverse complement strand
GGATGTTTCAGTGCCTGCTGAGCAGTGCTTACACAGGGTCAAGGCCTTTTCTGCCTCTCGCACCACCCCAGCAGCGAGGAGGCTGGGGGTGCACAAGAAGTTGGGAGGGGACACAGCTGGGACAGCTGACCCCAACTGACCAAAGGGATATCCCATACCATATGGCATAACGCTCAGCATATAAAGCCAGGGAAAGACGAAGAAATGGGGGAACGTTTGGAGTGGTGGCATTTGTCTTCCCAGGTAACCATTAGGCATAATGGAGCCTTGCTTTCCTGGGGCTGCCAATGGGAAGTGGTGAATGAATTCCTTGTTTTGCTTTGCTTGTGTGCACAGCTTTTGCTTTACCTACTAAACTGTCTTTAATTCAACCCATGAGTTTTCTTACTTCTACTCCTATGATTCTCTCCACCATCCACTGGGGGAGAGTGAGCAAGCGGCTGTGTGGGGCTTAGTTGCCAGCTGGGGTTAAACCACGACAAGGAGCCTATTTATAGTCACATGGTCCAGATTATATGTTGATATGTGATAAAATGTAGTCTGTGGTGGAATGCCAGGCTATAGTAAAACTCCGAGTCCTTCCCTGAAGATAGGAGAAAAAAAAATTAGCTCAAAACAAGAGAGAGGCAATGCTTCCATTGATTTCAGTGGGATGAAACCTGTCTAACCTTGATGCCTCAAGGCTGCATGATTCATTAAATTTTAGTGAATGTTTGCTTTCATTAAGATTTTGGGATTGCAGGGAAGTAAAGCTCCTGTGCTTATACTTCGCCAGTGAGGAGGCATAGTTCCTTTGTGCGTATTTTCCTGACACGTTCGTTTTAGAACTTGAGTAGCTGAGTTACCTTTCAGTAGGTCAGTTTGTTACTGTGTCAACTGTGCCTGTACAGCTATTTTTAGGGTTGTCTGCAAAATCAGGCAGCTGAAATGATTTCAATTTAAAACTCAAAAATGCAAAACTCTTTTGGGAGGCTATTTTTAACCTAGATTGCCTTAGGGACCTAGGCTGTAGCCTGGCCCCACACTCATTTGTAGTAGCACAATTGAGGGCAGGCAGCAAGCTGTAATGCAAAGACAGGAGTGAGTGGTCAGGGCCTTGAGGTGGAGAGATAAGGAGCAAGAACCTCTTAAGCAAATTTCACCACTGAGATCATATCGCGAAGCTCTGTCTCCAGCTTCAGTGCAGACTGGGACCTGCTGCCTCCCCAGTGACAGCTTGCCTTGCGGGCTCCACCCTGTCTAGGAATGTCTCCACGCTGGCCTCAGTCTACACATAAACCAGTCTCGCTTTATTTTTTTCTGAGTTGACAATAAACAAGTCTCTTGTGATTCACTCACATGTCTGAATTCACTGCTGGGGGGGTGAGCTGAATACCAAGGCTCCCTTTGAGCTCTGCTGGGTATCTAGGCATAATGATGAGGCACCCATCTTTGACCTCCATAACGTATTCCTTGGCGTTAATCTACAGCCTGGTGCGCTCTGTTAGCCTTACTTACATGTGCCATCTACCTCACCTGTCCGTTCACAGCCACAGACCAAAATGTGTACGAACAGACGTTAAATATTCCTCTCAAAGACGGATGATCAAATAGCGGATGGAGCTGGGAAGTGCCTAACAGTACAGCAAGCTGACAGCACAAAGTGTGCTGAGGTTTTCTTCCCAGATGAATGTGCAATTCTGATCAACATCATTTGTGTTCAGGTAAAGGAAGAGCGAGGAACTGGGGACATGGTGCCGCAGAGTAGGTCATCAAATTAGTCAGGGTAAGTCAGTAAACAAAATTTCTCTTCGAGTCAGCAGTTTTACATGAAGACAGTCTTAATTGCCAGTTGCGAGTTCTTTAGCTGATTAAAAACAATGCAAGTCTCCAAAATAAATGTCTTTGTTGTCACATGGCTTATGGTATACTACAATGATGAGAGAGGGAGGGTGTTTTTCAGGAGAGAGCTATTTTTGGACCTTGGACCATTTTTCCCTTAGAATCGAAAAACTGAAATGTCACAGGCAATTTCCTGCTCTTTGACCATTAAAATACTTCAGGACAAAGAGTTTTGGCTTTAAAAATGTAACTCTGGCTGGCATAGTGTTTAACAGCAGATTGTTTTCTTAAAATAGGAAACCAATGTACATTAAATTAAAGGTTCCCAGAAGAGACATGTTCTCTGTGAAAATATACCTTTTTCAAAACTGAACCGGGATTCCTTTCATTCTTGCCAACATCTGTATTGTCAGATCCAGTATTTTTCAACCAACATGTTTCCCTTCCCACTACTCAAATAATTTACTCTATTTCCCTTGCTTGAGAGAGGCGAGATCGTTCAATAATGAGCATGGTGGTTTGGGGTGTATTGGCTCTCACTTATTGTGTCAAAACCAACTATATGCCAATCAAGAAAATGTAAGTGAATCTCATCTCAGAGTTATAAAACCAATAAATACCGGCTTATAATTGGGAATGGGGTGCAGTATGCACTGTTAAGATCCAATTCACAGATTGTCATGTCACCCTCTTTCTCGTAGGATATATGTGGAAAAGGCCAAGGGCAAGGTTAATTCCCAGAATGGTTTTTTGAAGAAGCATATACGTTCTGACTGACCAAGCTTACTCACGTGCAGGCTGATTTTCAGTAGCTGAATACACAGACCCACTATGGAATAAATTGTTAAAAAAAAAAAAAAAAATAGATTGCACTTTGAATTAACATTGCCAAAATATTACCAGTTACCTGAGATCAGCTGATGAGAACAATTTGTCCCTGCCCACCCAACCTGCCCCAAATGGCTTCAGGAAAGACATTGCAAATCAGAGAGGGAGCGTATGGGAAACTGAAAACTAAAGGCACTGCACCCACTACGTAGTCATGTCGCAGCTGCTGGCTGGCTGAAATCGAGGGGAGAAAAATCCCTTGCACAACAGAAGTGCTTAAAAACCCTGAAAGCTACCGACCTAGAAACGAAAATATTCACAGCTTGGAGAAGGGGTTAGGAAATAGCAGTGATATTGCTGAACAGCAGTTTGAAAGTATGGGAATAAACTGGGGGGTTGGACTGGATGACCTTTAAAGGTCCCTTCCAACCCAAACTATTCTTTGATACTGGCCAATATGGAGACATTTCATCTGTCTCTAAAAGAACTATGTAATATCCAGTAGCTAGCCATGGCCAAACAAATCCCCAGAACTAGATCTTGTGGTAAATTTGAAATCACTTAAAGCCAGATTTCTGGTGATTTGTCCATATAAAGTTGTGGACATCCATTTACTGGACTTTCAGGAGTCCTACTGAAAAGCTTAAGTTGTCTGTATGCAAATTTACGAATAACTGGTTTCAGTTGCCCTCATATCTGAGCTTTACTGTTACAAATATGTGTAACATCTGCTGCACAGTCTTTTTGTATGACAGTCTCCCATTCGTACAATAAAGATAATAGCAACTCACAAAAGATAGGTGAATAAATCCATTAAAGATTAGTATGATGAGAGCTACAGAAGGCACAGAAATAGTCTGAACCACTGGCTTTTGTTTGTACTCCGAGGCCATACTGAGGGATGCAGAAGTCCCTTGGGGCTGTGATGCTGCCTTGCTGTTGCTATGGAGCAGAAGCAGAAGAGGAATGGTGTCACACAAGGTGAAGGGAGAAAAAGTGGGACAGAAAGGGAAAAGAGGGAGAGTGGAAAGGATGCTATAAAAATAGAAGACATTATGGCTAATTGGCACCATTATAACAACTATTTCATAAAAATTACAACAGGCAGAGGGGCTGACTAGCAAGTGATGGGTCAAATACAGAAAAAAAGATGAACAAGAAAGCAGGAATCACATGCTTCAAAGACAAAGAAAAATGATCTGAAGGAAAGCAGAGAAAAAAGAGGTAGTAGACACAGAAGACAACACTGCAAAAGAGTAGGGAGGGTCCCAATGTGCTCCCGTCTAACCACGGTGGTTTCGGCAAAGTCCTCCTTGAAGGCAGTGACTCAGGTGGTATCCAGGGACCTGACCGGCCACGTGCCAGCAGCAGCCACAGGTGCTGAATGAGCCCCAGTGCGCTGCTCGGGCTAGGCAGTAAAATAACATACTGCAGTCCCCAAAACCTCCAGTGCATCCATCCTGGGCCGTGTTCGCCTGTGGCATGGTGGTGGCAGTTCGCAGAGGTGCCTAGATGACACCTGTTTGGTACCACCGTCAGCTGATCAGTGTCAGGTATGCTGGGCTGAGGTGTCACCTCCTGAGCACCAAGGCATACCCACACCTTGGCATCTCCTCCAGCACTGCTTGGGTGGGAGCTGGGAAACACGAGCAGTCACTGCAGAGTCTCCAGGGACTCTGAAATAGAGTCTGCCACAGAGTCGGACTGAGTGGAGACATTACTCCTTGGAAACCGTGGTTGCACAGATGCATTCACTGGCTGCTACAATCCTGGGACCACAAGGAAAACCTTTTACAGGCTTTGCTCTAAGAAATATCTATAAGGGTCATGCTCAAAATCCACATATGAGCTCCTTCCTAGCTGGGGGGCCACTGAAAACATTCGCTGGCCTATGCGTGTTAATCCCCGTGAACTGCAATTTCTGTTCTGCCGCGTGCAGCCGCGGTGCCTCATTTCCCCTTCGCCCCACGCCAGCCTGGGGCGCAGGAAGCTGGTGCTGCCGCTCCTCCCGGGATTACAGCCCTGTCCGGCTGCCCAGACCCTTTAACATAAACATGCTATTGTGCTGGATGCCAAGGCTGCTTCTGATAATACAGGCTTCAGATGCCTGTGAGAAACGTGAGGCAGGGCTGCAGGATAAACATAGCAACCCAGTGACTTCATCTGCTCAAGGAGCTCTCTGGGTTCAGCTGTGACTCTTCAGTGACATTCACGATTTGCTGTCTGACTTCAAGGGTACAGAAATAAACTGTGTGGCAAATGATTTTCACGCAAAGTGATTTCTTACTAACTATGAAACACTGCTATGTCTCGGCCATGTACCAGAGTTCACATCCTTGTTGCTGCTGGGTGTTATTTCTGAAGTGACTTTCTGCATAGGTGGGCTTTGTTCTGTTTGGTTTTCAGAGGTACGTAAATTCGGCGGTCATTTAATTTAATTTTGCCTACTGTAATCAAATGGTTTAGCAATGGACTCTTTACCAAGAGACACCTAAAGGATGCTCTATTTAATAACATCATTTTGGAACTGACCTGCATCAGATCATGGCCTGTGTTACACAGGAGGACAGACATGGCATTTGCCATGGTTAAGTGTAGCTTTAAACGTTATAACCTATGGTTGGAATAAAATGGGATTGTTGAGGTGACTGTAGCTTTTAATGTAGGGTTTCAAACTAACTGCTTTAACACCCTCGTGGCAGGAAAACGCTCAGCACGTGCTGGTTCATCCTTCCTTTCTGTGAGCGCAAAGCATGAATGCTTACCCCATGAACCCACTGATGTGATCAGTTGTGAGAGCATTCACATCTTATCTTCTTGCTGCTGTTCCTCAGAAATGTTTGTATCCGCCAGGGCACCCCTCTATAAACAGCTTCATTTCCAGTGAAAACGCAGGAATTCGGAAACTTACATTTTGCCCCTGTGCATAGTAAATGTTGCTTGTTGGCTAATAGTCCCAAATTCCCAGATGGTCCTGGTGACCTTCCAAGCCCAAGCAGGCCGTCACTAAAAGTTGATGTCAGCTTTCAGTGCTTCCAGGGTCTTTCTAGCTGCCATGGTCAGTCCAGGCCTCCAACGTTGCTGCCAGGTGCTGTTCTCTCTTTTGAAAGGCTGGTCGTCAGCCCAGCCGAAGACAGCATTGACATTGCCCATACCCTGTGCCAGGAGAAGTTTTGTGCACAAATTCCACAAGCTTTGACATGAACGTTAGAACAGGAGTCATATGAAGATTGTTATTATCAGTCCGATAAACGTGCTTCTGACAAAAGCACTTCCCGCTGCTCAGAGACCTAGCAGTACTTGGGAAAATGTCTCGTTAGTGAAACTCGGTGCTTGCAGCAGCAAATACAAAGCACTCTGGAGTAGGTCTAACCAAAAGGAACCTAAGCGTGGAAAGAGAACTCGGGCTTTTAGCCTGAAAAGTGAATCTTACAGGAGTCTGATCATGGAAGTCAAAGGGGATTTAGGAAAGTACTCAGCATCTTGAAGAGATTGCTCTTTAATCCTAGTCTAAAAAGTCTAAGCTCTGATATGCAATGTAATTGCCTAAGAACTTGCTGTCAGAACTTCTTGGTTTAAGCTAAAGAAAAGCCAGATAGTTTGAAGAAAACTCTCATAAGTCCATACCATCTAAATTACTCCATTATTCTATTTGCAAATCGTGTTGTTTCTAGAAAATCTGACAAGGAACTCAAATTCTTTTAAAACTACCCCTGTGGTAATGGCCACTCCAACGCCTTAAGAGATCTAAAAGATTTTTTTTCTTGTCTAAACAACCGGTGCAAACTGAAGATCAGGGCTGAGACAAAAGAACACACACGCATACCAGCAGTGAAGGACAAACCATGGGAGGCACAGGAGAAGAGCAATACTGAACAGAAGAATTAGAAAAAAAAAGGTTGTGAGGGGAAGGGAGAAGGAAGTTTAGTGAGTCACTGAGGATAAAACTATGAGAGAGGCAGGAAAATTAAAATTAAGAAGAGAAGAAGAAAGAGAAAGAGAGAGGAAGGTGATTTAACAAAGACTGGGTGGAACAGAGGATAAAATCTGGTTGGAGGTTCAGCAAATACAGGGTTTGCCTGTGCAGAATTCTGCCTGAACTGATCTTCTACTCAGAAAATGAGAATGGGCAGTTCTACTTTAAGGATTCAGATTCAGAAGGAAGGCAAAAAGAATAAGTTACACAGAGGGATAACTTAGCTTGCCTGTGATTTCATGGTTGACTGCGGGCCTACCACTCAGGCTTAGAGTTGGTACATCTGGCAGCAGAGAATGCAAACAGCTGCAGATCTATACAATGCATATCAAATATATTTAGCAGCATACATGAGTCTTGGTAGTTCATGTCATCCTACCAGTATTCACCTGCCTAAGCCTTTCTCAGGAATTAACTTTTGGAGTTACAGGGTCTTGTAAATGGATGGCCAACGTCTTATCTGGGATGACCAACATATTCATCCATGTTAGTTTCTCTCAGTTGATAGCTTTCTCTGTCCATTCACTGCAATATGATACATTATGCTGCTGCAAGAGGAAGATTTAACCCCAAAGCCAGTTTAATCCATTGTTTACACAAAATCTTAGAAATTGTGCTCGGTTACTGGAAAGCCAGCAGAGGAAGCCCACATTAGCACAGCCTCCTACAAATGCTCTCTCTGGTTAATTCAGTCCTGGGGAGTAAAGAAAACAAAACAAACCCCCCCCCAAAAAAACACCCAAAAGGCAGAAAGTCCCAAAGAAGAAGAGCTCTTTGTCTTTTAAAGCAGAAACAGTTTACAGCAGTGGGGACAGACTTTTTATAAGAGTAGCTTCTGCTTTCAAGTTTTTACAAATAACAAAGGTCTTTCTATCAGTCCGCTTTGGCAGATTGGTTTTGGTGACCAAAGTCTGGCTTAGGAACCACAAAAATGCTGTTACCCAGCTCCTGCGGTAAATGATCTAATCACTGCGTGATGGCTAGACGCACCACTGATGGGAGATGCATTCATGTCTGTGAAGCACTCAGAAAATTGTTTGCATTGCTCAGACAGCACCTGGACTGCTGAACTAAGGCTCGGTGATTTAATGCCATTAAGAGTGAGTAGTAAGCAAGTAGCTACAGATACCAACTTGGTTTTAGGACAGTCGGCCTTTTTGCCAAATTGTCTCTGGGAAAAAGATTATCAGCTGACATCATAAAATGAAACCAATTAACATCAGTTGAGAAACTGGGTCTCATCCTATAATAGACATACATGAGGATTAAATATCCTGAAAAACTCTACTAACCTTAGTTCAGCCTTCTCAGAGTAATCACCTGGCAATGGCATTATGAAAAAAAACCCATGTAATTTGTGATGTCAGTGCTAGTTATTTGAATCCCCTTTTCTGATCAGTTGTCAAATAATTATATCCATATTTTGTATGAATTCTTGTTCTTTTTTATTATGCAGTTGCAGCGCTGTTGACTTGCAGTGGCCATCCACGGCTCCTTGACACATTCCCTTAATTCAAATCTACCTCCTTTAACAATTTCAATGTTGATTAAGTACGTTAGCTTATAATTTCCTGGTTCAATATCTAAACTGAAATCTTAGGACAGTAATTTGAGGATTTTTTTTTTTTAGATGCAGCCCACTAGAATGAAATCAAGCAATAATTCATCATTACTACAAGGTCATGAAATTATTCCTTTGGCTTGCCTGCCAGAGACCTGGATTGGGATGAGGAATGAGTTTGTGCCAATTTCAGACACAAATTTGGATGGTCACGAGTTAACATGCTCTAGCACGTGGATTTTAGAAGCCTCAGATACCTCAGTTTTCACAGTTTAATTCCCAGCACAGGGCACAAGAATAAAATTTAATATCTTTCTTCAATCAGATTTTAAAAGAAAATCTACCTTCAAATTCCACGCACAGAGTAAAATACCACACAGAGTTAAATGTCTGGAAACTCTGGGGACACCCTATTCCTCTGTTCCTTCTGCTGAAACTGGGTCACCCAGCAGCAAAAAGAAATGCAAGACTTTGATCTTACAGAAAAGCTTGGCTGTACCTCTGGGGGCTCAGCAGTGCTAACTACAGGACTTGTCTCGTTGCTCAAGATAAGGAGGGCCTTAACCCAGGTCACCCACTTTTAAAAGAAATGTGCTCTTATGATAGACAATGGGGATTAACGTCCTATGCAGGCATTTTTTAAAGTAGCTGTCACTGGGTGTTGTGACGGGGTGGATCCACTTGATGAGAGTCAAGTGTGCTCTGTCTGCAGCTGCTGGGGTTTAGGGTATTGCAGCGGTGTGCATGGATCATGTTTCCAGAGTCTCATGGGGCTTTAGTTACCTACCTGGCCGGGAAAATCTTGGACTCTTGTTCGATACAGAACTTCAGGCATCATTAAAGCTTTGCAGGACACAAAAAGCAGAATTTAGTCTTTGGATCATCCCAGAACTCAGGCCTTTCCTTCTGTAAATTCATATTCATCGCATGCCCTGGGTTTTTCAGTGAATGTTCGGTTTTCTGCACGGCCAGTATCGCACCGAACAAAATATGAAAACAGCTGATCACTTTTAGGTCAAAAATGTCCATCAATTTTTACATCACCTAATGGAATTGATTTTCATATGTTAGGGTGGGGTTTGTGTATAGCATTAATGCTTCCTATAGAATGAAAACTGTGTTATACTGAGGATGCTACTTTCAGCTCATCTGTGGACATTTTATGGTTCAGACTTTGGAAAGCCCCACATTATTTGAAGGAACTTTTCTAAATGTTTTATGTCATTTTTGTTAAAATCCTCCTGCCTCCACGGAACTTACTGCCAACCAAGACTGCCCTGTGCTAGCTGCTGCCATGAAAATAGCAGCAACATGCTTGGGCCTCTTTGCTTCGTGGCCTATCTCCAACAAAGAGTTTCACAAATATATTTTGTCCAGTGGGAGGAATCCTAAACTCAGCAATGCTGTAGTAATGCCAATAATCTGGAGTTCAACTAGTGGTTAAAAATTAGGGCGTTTCTTTTTCTTCTGAAGTCAAATTCTCCTCCAGGGTTCCTCCTCAGGAAGCTGGGGATGCTGGTTGTATTGATTTCACTTTTGCTCTTATGCAGTTCTTACATGGGGTCTTAATGATCTTTGGCAGATATTTTTTTTATAGGGAGCATCCTACCAATTAAAAAAAATATATAAATTTGCGTTCTTGCAAACAACAAAAAAAATTATTTCTGTTGACTCAGAACAAACCCGTCCTCCTTGTAGCTCTGGGTCGTCAATTGATTCATGGTGCTCAGTTTGTCACTGATAGCTGGTCTGGGACTGTCTGTGTGAAGTCTCTCGCATTTCTAAAAGAACTTTTTCAACAAAAACCTGAGACCAACCTCTCTCGCCTTGCTGTTGGATAACTTCCATGGCAAAATTGTGTGTATGTAAGGGCTACATGGATCTTTTAGCAGTTCATGGAGAAAATCTTTATCTACAGTTTGGCTAGACAGTCTCAAACTGCATCTTTAAAACAGTTTTTCATAAAATCTCTGGAAACAGAATAACAAAATGAAGGATATCTGTGCTTGGTAGAAGATGGAATGGCATCTCATATGTTATGTGGTTTCAAGGCTTGAAAAAGCTTTGGCATTGTGTCTGTTGCTTTCATTGAAGTTCTTCACATTGGGCACTTGAATATCTCTGTAGTGTGGGTAAGCACATTCTGTCACTTGTAACACAGGTGCTGAGCCTGGAAGAGGCTTTGGGTGTCCTCTAGTGAGAGCTGTCACCTACGGCCTCCTGAAGGATTATCCCCTATCGAGGCCACACGTTGGCCTGGCCTTGCCAAATTCCAATCTGATACGTGTGGGTATGTACAAACACTAAAAGACCGAATGCCTTTACACTTAAAGGTCATGGACAGTGGTATATTTTAGACTCAGCATCTCTTAAAATTATTTTTGAAAATAATATGTTACTATTGATTGAGAAAATTAGAAGCTATAGTGATATAAGCAATTGCTTAGCTCTACAGCTGGTATTACTGGTTGTCAAGTTCCTCCTTTATTAAAATTAAAAAGGTTTTAAGAAGTGAAAGAAAGGGTAGACGTGTTTTCTTGATGATGTGCAGTCTTTCTACCTCTTAATGTCACACACTTTAGGAAGCAAAACTTGCTGAATAAGTTTGTTGTGGCAATGCATAAAAGTGAGTAAATTTTACAATTCAAAGCACAAGAAATCAGTAGAGAGTGCTCTTCAGAATCAAGGACTGCAAATCTGAGAAATATCATCAAGTGGGAAAACTTGCCAAAACTGGGATGGGGAAATATTGTCCACAACGGCCACGTCAAATATTTGCAGGCTTTAGGCTAGCTTTACTTTCCGTGGCTTAACTCGTGTCTATGTTCACAGCCACAACTTTGTGTTTATTTTCACCTTTCAGAATCTATGAGGATTAGAAAAATTTAATAATAAACCTTGCCTGTCTGTAAGGGGATTGTCATAGGGTGGTTTTCTGCACTGACACTAAGATGCTGCGGTTTCTTCGGGGCTGCCTTGAACGCACGTGCAAGGAGGCTGCAGAAGAGGGCACAAGGAACCTTAGGCAGCACGGCTGTGAGCCCATTGTCTCTGCCTTACTTCTTTTTGCAGCTAAGTCATAACCCTGGTCTTTGCAGTAAAGGGAAAAAAAGGTAGGCTTAACACTCTGTTTTCTTGCCTTAAACTGAGCTTGCAAGGGGAGGTACACGACTAAGAAAACCAGCTGGGAGTTGAGGGGGTGGGCACCAGGATGCATGAGTTTCACCAGAACATGGCAAACTTTATGTTAAGTGTGCAGGTCAGTGCAAAGTCGCATACATCACATACGACTAGCACCATTGTTTTGTATTGCAGAGAGGTTTTGGTTAAGTGTGAACTTTCTTCATCTTTGGGAAAGTTAAATCAGAAGAGTCACTGTAAATATGTACCGGATAAACCCAATGTTTTCAGAGAGGCATTGCCTCTCTCTAACACTATTGCTGTTCTGCTGTGGAGGGCTGTTAATGCCTTTTAAAAAGATTCATCCTTGAGGGCAGCCTGCCCTCAAGCAAAAGTACCATAATCTTATTAAGTGTCTCCCACGCTGTTAGCTGAACGCAGAGGGTTTGGAGTTTGACTTAGGAACCACAGCTTTGCCTGCAATGACCAGCCATGCTGGTAGACCGGTGGGGGGTTGCAGTTCTCCGCAGGGCATAACCGTGCTTCAGAGCTCTTGTGCTGCCCATCAACATCTCATTCACTGACCAGGCTGCTGTGACTCCAGCTGATGGCCAGCAGTCTTGGCCACGCGTTTCTGCATCTCAAAGTTTTACATCTACTCCCGGTTATCCCACTGTTATCCCACATCCCGAGGGTAATGTGGTCCCAACATACTCCCGGGGAAAGCAGTTGCAGTGACAAAGGTTTCCTAGAAATCATTATCTGGGCCTTCCTCCTCAGACAAAGGGACTCCCAGGAGGGTCAGATCATTGGGGATGTCCCTCCAGGGTTTCTCTGGGAGCTGCTGGTGGCAGTAAACCCACAGTGCCTTCCCTGTGGCACTTCTGTTTTGAGCAATAACCAGACTCAGGGTCACACAGAGGTGTGGGCAGCCCGCACCAGGCTCGCTTGTGAATGAGCCAAAGCAGAAAGAAGGCAGGGGCATCATCAGCAAGAGAATTCACGGTTGGTGTCGCAGGCAGGGCTTTATGCAAGCCACGGTGGCGGGGGCAGCGGGCTGGGAACGTGGCTTGGGGCAGACAGACCCAAGGGCTACATGGTGCGCCCCAGGGGGGCCTGCTGAGGGGGTGCCGTTGAGAGAGCACAGCTTGCCTTCAGCGGGCTTCACACCAACCACACGCTTAGCAACTGGGATGTTCGGTCCAGGAAAAAAATAAACAGGTCTGAGAGAAAAGCTTATGAAAAGGATGTAGCGTCAGAGGCTTCAGTCGACTGCTGTGCTCCCGTCGGGCGCTGGGACTGCCTGATGAGGGCTTGGCTCTTCAACTCTGCCCAGCTCTCTGCGGGAGGTAGGTGGCTTCTTGCCCCCTCCCCAGAACAGGCGCTGGACACCGTCAGACTGCTGCAGGGGAGCCGAGGGCATCACCGCGGGACAGCGGCCCCGGAGAGGCCGGGCCGGGGCGGGAGGTGC
>NW_010237268.1:0-2044 GCF_000690775.1 Eurypyga helias | reverse complement strand
GGGGGGATGGGGGGTGGGAGCAGAGCGAGGCAAGGAACGGGTTCCCAGGAAAGGAGCAGGAGTGTGACAATCCAACAGGGGAAGAAGAAAAGTTGTTTGCATTGCAGCTTGTATTTTGTTTTATTTTAACGTCTACACTTGGTAACTATAATCCCGTACTCACTGATCTCCCTGTTAAGGTGAAAGGATCAGCTTATCCAGATTTCGGTAAGCCTTTTATTAGGAACAGGCCAGCTCAGCACTGAACTCATGTTCTGTATTTGTATTTTCTGTGCTGATTTTTGGATAGCTTTTTTTTTTTGTTTTAGATGGCTAAGATTTTGCTCATGACCTGTGAGCACTGCCCAGGCCACGTTCTGTAAGCATCACCATAATCTCATTCTGCAGCTTCTCCGGTTCTCTCTTCTGTCGGTAATCAACAGTGAGGTTTGCTGTGACGCTTTAGCCCTGGCGATTGACAAGGAAACAATCTAAATGTGAGCGGGCAGCTAAACGCGAGCTTTGCTGGAAGAGAAAGAAAAGACGTAGATGTGGATCGGGGTTGTTCAGCTCAGCAGTTGAGCGCTGAGACCCAGCCACCAACACGTTGCTGAACTGCTGACAAACCCTGTGAGCCTGAGATTGCTTACAAAATCTCGGGGTTGCTGAAAGAGATGCAGTGGAAGAAGTCTGCTTTTATTTTTCCAATCTGTCTCACTTTAAATTCTTAGCTGTATAGCTTCCATTGCAGAAATTCCTCAGGAGGGGTTATTGGTATTCTTGTGTAACCTTAATCTCTTCGAGACTGGCTCTCCCTTACTTTATCTGCAGAGTATTGCCGTCTGTTCTCAGAAGGTGAATACATCAATTTTCCTGTACTGTTTTCTTCAGAAGAATTTAACTAAACCCTTGTTTCTTCCTGCTTTTGACTTGAGGATCCATGCAAAATCTCTGGCAGTCTCTATATGCTGCTCAGCATAATTTGAAAGTGTGTGCATATTCATAAGACGTACAGAGTATTTGATCCTGACATAAAAACAAAGTGCTTCTCAGATGTTGTGTTTGTAAACTTAGCATACATTCCTGTACCAAAACTGAGGGTAATCAAGCAGTTTGTTAGTGTGGATCTGGGGAGTCATCTTACGTTGGTGTTACATAACTATTTTAGGGAGGGAAAGGAAGAACAATTATCCTTTTTAGCCTTCAGGGGACTTTTAAGTACACAAAATGTAATTACTCAAATTGAAATTGGTCCAGGAAGCTAGAATTAACCACCCTCCTCTCACAAAAAAAATTAAAATATAGCAACAGGATCATATGACAGTCACGAGTTTCAATTGAAAAGTGAACGACTGCAAATGAAAAGCCATGATTTAATGTGTGCTGCTGCTTATCTTAACCAATTCTCTTCTGCAACTGTAGTGTTCCCACCTTCTGCTCACCCCCTGCCCTCTTCTAGCTCCACGCGCAGCACAGGTGGGTTTTGGCTGCTACTTGCCTGTTGTTCTCCTGGGGCATTCGGGGCTCTCTGTCACTGCTTGTGGGGTTCACGTGCAATGGCATCAACATACGTATATGGGCAAACACCCATGAAACCTTATTTAAAAAAAAAAACCCAACAATGCTTTTAAAACACCGAAATACCCAATCTGTAATTCAGTTATTTAACTGTTCGGAATTTGCTTTTCTGCCCATTTCCCCGTAGAAAACCCAGCACCAGTCCTCTGTTTTAATCTCCAAATGACTGCGATAAGAGTTATCAGCTCTACTCATGTGCTGTATGGGAACCGCAGGTTGTGTATTTCAGTGGGTGAGGGATACAATCCAGCAAAGACGTGGCTGTAACACGTTGGGATCTCTACGGGTATATAAAAGCGATTCATGGAAATAATGAGGCACAGGTGGTCCGTAATCTAAGTATTTAGGATTCGGCGGGCGGGCGGGCAGCCTGTGGTCCTGGTGCGGCGGGGAAGTTTCCCCTCCGGGGAGGGAGCCGCCCCGCCCGCAGGCTGGAGCAGGCGGAGGTGGCTGGGGGGCGCAGCCTTTTAAGGGAGAACCATCTCGG
>NW_010237267.1:0-915 GCF_000690775.1 Eurypyga helias | reverse complement strand
CGCCACAGGCCCCCAACCAGACTGCACCCTTGGCCACAGCTCTGACTCCTTCCTCCAGCCGGTTTTCCCTCTGAAAGCGACAGGGAAAGGCTTTCCTGCCACCCCAAGCAGCACTTTTGCCAGGCGGCTGCTACCTGGTACTGGCATCTGCTGCCCCAGCTCCATCCCCTGCCACCCCCCAAGGCTTCCCCCAACCTCGCCAGGCCGGGCTGCCGGCTGCCCCTGGCGCCAATTACCGCGCTCATCAAGGTGCTGTAACTAGATGCTGAAGTTTGCTGCAAGTTTTCTCCTTCCCAGGTCGCGTGCGGGTACCTGTTCCCCACGGGCTTCTCTCCACGGAGAAAAGGCCACCAGGGCTTCGGTGCCAATTAGGAAGAGCCCGGAGCACCCCGCTCCCCACGGGCGTGCTGGGGAGACGGGGCTAACGAGGCCCGAGGGCCGGGAGGCTGGAGGCAGCAGCCGGGGGCTGTTTACACCTGCTCCATCGATTGCATCACCCTGCGAAAAGGTCTTTGTTCCAGCAGAATCCCCGGCGCTGATGTGCCCACAAGGATCGAAAGGAGAAAAAGGAACTAATTTAACAGTGCAACAGCAGCCAGCAGGAAACACCCAGTGACAGGAAACACGACGGGAAGGCTGAGCTATCGCAGCAGGAAACTCAAAACTGAAGCTCCTCGGCCACTTGTAACACCGACGGCGCCTCCTTGCCCAAACCCCCTTGCCCAAACCCTCGTCCTATGCTGGGGCAGCAGGAAACCCACCCCACAGCAGAGCCGACAGGTTGTTCCGGGCCCCAAGGGCACTGCCACATCGCTCTGGGAGCTGCAGGCTCCTGACCCAGCCCTGGGTGGGTGCAGAGCGAGGGATATCGAACCATGAAATTCTTTGGCTTGGAGGGACCCCAAAGCCCCCCCA
>NW_010237266.1:0-14213 GCF_000690775.1 Eurypyga helias | reverse complement strand
AAAAAAAAAGTTCAACATACTGTAAATTAGCTTTGTACTTCTCTTGTGTAAGAACCCTACAGCTCATAGTACGTGTATCAACTTTCTTAAACTTTTTCATACAAGAAGTTTAAAATCTACTTGTATTAATGTACTGCAGCAGTATCATTGTGATTAAATCCATCCAAAGCTGCATTTTGATGCAGTTGCACCTTTTAAAAATCTTTAATGTCATTTCATTCTATAAATGTATTTGTCTAATCAGTCAACAGGTCCCTTAAATTAGAATGACTTCTATCAGATACTGGTGTTGGTTTTGTGTAAAGAAAGTGAAGGTAAATGACAGTTCTTGAAGATCTTTCTTTTTTTGTTCTTCAATTAAACAACAGAAAGTGAGAAGAGTTATGAGTCAAGTTTTAGACAATGTTTGAAGTACCTTGCAAAACTAGGAATAATCCCTGTGGTTATCTGGGAAGGATATATCTTTACCTCAGAGGAGCTGCCTGGCTTATCCTTTAGGGTGCAAGGGTTTCTCTTTTATCTTTTTTAAACCATCCAGCTATTAAGTAGTTGTGAGGAACAAAACTGTGTTCTTTGGGAAAGTAGATGGCGTTAATTTGCTTCCCCAGACAACCAGTTATGTTTCTAGAGGACTGCAAAACACAGGAAACTGTATACAAAGTTGCTTAAATATACTTATAAAATGCTTTAAAAACCAATTAGAAAACACATTTTTTCCTACAGAAAAAGTGGAAAATAAGCTGAAATATGAAGGAAAAAATTTACCACTTTTTTTCCCTCTCATTTTAGGGGACAGTCAATGGTGTGCTGCTAGTGACGCCAAATAATATAATGTTTGATCCTCATAAAATGGATCCTCTGGTCCAAGAGAACGGCTGTGAAGAGTATGGCATCATGTGTCCAATGGAAGAAGTGATGTCAGCTGCTCTGTATAAGGAAATTGTGGACAGCAAAATTAAGGATTCGTTAAGCATGTAAGATAGAATAGTGTTAATAAAGCTTTGAGTAATTATGAACTGTAGCCATATTACTGACCATACAAAATTAGCAAAACCAATTTTTTTCTCCTGTTTTTCTTTTTTAAGAACATCAAAGATTGGCTTGAAAGATCCTTGAGAAAGCTTGCTTTACCTTAAGTTCTCACATACTACATATACTATCAAATAAATCCTCTTGTGTATATATATATATACATGGATTCTAATTTTCTCCAATAGTCTCTTCTAAAAATCAGTGTATAGCAAGAGGTACCACACAACTTCCTATGCCCCTTTCCTCACTACGATAACAGTAACAGATACGGTTTTGATTCTTTGGTAATTTAAAAACTGACTTACAGATAGAAAAGTCCAATTTAAACCGCTTTAGGTACACATTTTTATTTGCCATTTTCCACTTGCTTCTCAGACTAGCTTCACGTACCCTCTTGTTGATCTGATAAATGATTGTAGGACTAATTTTCTGAGGTCTGTGTATATTTTTATGGCTTTAGGCCTAATTTGGTTAGGGGAGGAACTGCATTTTTGCCTTTGGGTGTAGCCTTTTAGAGGTGAA
Source organism: Eurypyga helias (assembly GCF_000690775.1). Lineage (NCBI taxonomy): Eukaryota > Metazoa > Chordata > Aves > Eurypygiformes > Eurypygidae > Eurypyga > Eurypyga helias. The sequence goes on along the minus strand of NW_010237266.1, from coordinate 12,659 downwards.
CAGAGTGAATTCGGATCACTGAGCTTTAATCACGGGCGTTTAGCGTGGTAAGCATTTATTTTAAACCTGACTTTAAATGGCATTATGAAGAATCTGTTCCATTCTCTGTTGCCTAATTTTTATACTGCCCTCAGAAATAGGATGAATTCTAACACTTAAGTCAAAAAGGATTTAAAAAAAAAAAACAATTATGCCACCTTTACCTCTCACAGCCCATGAAGCATAGCATTTGCAGAATACTTTGACCATCTAACTGCAGGGAAGTGGACTCCTTTAATCGAGACAGAGTTGTCTGTATGTATGAGAGTAAAGCTGCTTGCCTGATGTGTAACTCTAAAAATAAAAATAAATAAATAAACCACCGACCAAACAAAAACACCCCACCCTTTTAAGTAATTGTATGAAGATACTCAGTATCGCTGAAAAAATGGCCTTTTACAGTTCTTACAGATAGTATGCTAAGCACATCTTTCTTGATAAATATCTGGAGACCCAGAAGAAATAACTTACCTCATAACATCTTTAAGTTCCATTTCAGCACAGACCTGGTAGTAAACCGGTGTCTTGTTGTGGTCTTGTTTGCTGCCTGAAGTCATACGTTTCTTGAAAGACCAACTAATTTATGTATTACTATAGCAGTACTTTTGGGGCTTTTGATGTAGGAAGGTGATGCCTTCAGCATGATTGCTTTCTATAAGTGTATTTTCCTGATCAAGCTTTAGAAAGTTGCTTGTAGTTCCTACTTCAATGGATGTGTAGTGCAGACAGCGAGTTTATGAAAATGAGATGATGCTTTTTAATCTACCTATTTGAATCATAATAATGCAGTGGCAAAACAAGTCTCTCTTCCTAGCATGTTTGCTTTCTTAATGACGTAGTGTTGATGTACAAATACACTTTCCATGCTCTGTTGATTTTTGTGCCCATTGCACATGCATTTTCTGTTTTGTTTATAATATAAATGCATACAGAATGAAAACATGTCTAACAGTAAAAGGTCACGCTGGACATAAAGGTCTCTGAATGCACAATAAACTTGAAAAACCAATCAGAATACTGAAAATCAGTTTCCTTTTATATCAATAACCTAATTACAAAACTGATGGATTCTTTGGTTCTTAAAACTGGAATTTTATGTTATATGGTTTCTGTATATAAACTATAATCTTTGCTGAAACTGTGAAAAAATATATCTGAGCACATCTTCTACAGATTCATGAACTTTAGGTTGTGCTTGTTAGGAAATGGCCCAGTCTAATGGTTGATAAAACCTAAATTCTAATCCACATGCTTTGTAAGCAAAATTACTACATCAGCACAAGCTTAATATCAGTTTCATGTTAACACTTGAAGAGGATGCATATGCTTTGCAAATGTCCTGAATTCTAGAGATGACTCATCAATGTGACCTAACTGAATAAAAGGTTTTGTACAAATGTGGAGTGGATTTATCCATCTTCAGGATCAGAGATTAAGGTATGAGCTACTTAAAAGCATTTGATACTAGGTAATGGAAGACATAATGTGCTTGTGGTAGCAAGGGAGTTGTCTTGGAGAACTCTAGTCAAAAAGTATGTTTAAACATGAGAAGCCTCTTATGAAGGTTGTGTACTGCTCAGGTGTTTAGGTTTTTCTTTGACAACATTGCAAAAGCTTGAGTCCTGTAGATATAGTTGAACGTGTTCACAGTCCCCTTGTAGGCCTCTTCTAAAACTCATAGAATTTGACTAGTTTATTTTGAAAGGCAGGCTTGAATAAGATTGTTTCCTTAGGAGAAAGTAAGTTCCAATTTTATCCTTGCTTGCTTTCTTGTACTGTTTATCAACATTTGAGGTCTGCTTTTTAAATGGCCCAGTTGTACCAAGTTCGGGATTTATTTTGCTGAACAGTGGTATCCTCAAAGTTGGGTGCCCGACTGGTGAGGACACTAACCACTGGTGTTTAGGTGTTTCTCGTGGGCAGAACGGTAAGATCTACCTTGATGGTTCCTATTGCTGAGGTAGTTACAGTTAGACCAGGTGACTTCTGCCATCTACTTCTTACCACTGAGCCAGGTGCCAACTTTGTAAGAGTGGGACATCACTGTGCAGTTGTACTGGCCTCTTTGGTAGACAAAGCTGAAAGGATTGTGGAGGATTTCTACCTTTTAGAGATTACGGTTCTGTGTAGCTTTTTTAGTTTTCCCCTTGTTTCTTTTATTTTTACATTGTAAGAAACTTGAGTCTTGTTGGTTTCATAAGGGAGAGCTTTTCCTTGCAAAAGTAATAGGATTTTCCAACTTCACATCTGTGTCATCCTGGCAAAAGGTCTGCGCCATAAGCTTACCGTTACAAGAACATATTTTATGGTGGTTTCATATTACAGATGCTTTGCATTAATTTTGTTTGTTTGGGTTGTTTCTGTAAGAGCACCTTTAATTTTAAACAGAACTTAATAAAGAGAAGAGCTTGACAGAAAAGGCACCTGATATAATAATACTCTTATTTGCTCAACAGAGATGTAGAACAGCTATCTGTAAGGGATCTTTGCCATTCCAAGAAGGCTGCAAAGAGCAATACAGATGAAATGGATTCCCGGATTCGGGATACAGGCAATGACAGTGCTAGTACTGCCCCAAGGAGCACGGAGGAGTCTCTTTCAGAAGATGTCTTCACAGAATCAGAACTCTCTCCAATACGTGAAGAACTTGTTTCCTCAGATGAGCTTCGACAAGACAAGTCATCTGGAGCATCATCAGAATCTGTCCAAACAATAAACCAGACTAGTGCCGAATGTTTAACAATCACTTCAGACGCAAATGAAGCTTCCAGTGACTTAAAACCCAGTGCCGAAAGGGTTGTAAATGTTAAACGGTTTGGTACCCACAGCTTAGGTTCGGAAAGTTCTGAAATGTCTGTAAAGGGGGGACAAGAATCTGGTGAAAATATTGCAGATGTCCTCCAGCAGTCTTTGCAAGGATCACATGGTAGTGAAAAGGATGACAAAGAGGCAGAAGTGGGCAAAGATCAAGGCTCCTCACTAGGAAAAGAACCAGAAGGAGAGAGTAAGATGGGAGAGGAATGTCCACGTTGTGAAGATACCACAGACTCGCAAAAGAAAGAGACAGCTAGCAAAGGAAAAGTAGTGAGGGAACAAACTCAAGACTCTGAGGCAGAAGTGGAAGAACTCCGCAAACTCTGGAAGACCCACACTATGCAACAAACCAAACAGCAAAGAGAGAACATGCAGCAGGATTCACAGAAAGAAATCAGTCAGAAAACTGTGACTGCAGGAGATGGGCAACTAGAAGGTGAGTCAGTATTTATGGGTACAGTGTTAGCCTTCAGATTTAGTGTGTGTCTCCCTCCAGCTCATCAGTTTTTGTTGCTTTTCATTCTGCAGAACGTATTTTTCCATATATTGCTTATACTTCTCATTGCTTTGAAGATATACCTTATATATATATCAGTGGGGAAAATATTGCTCTGGAAGCTGAAAACTGTTGTTACTGTCATTTTTCCTCATTAAAATTATAATTAAATTAAAATAATGTGTCTTTGTAGGGGAGATTTAAATCAGCCTGTAAAACTAGATTCATGATGCAGTGGTCAACTGTAGAAATCAAAATTAACAATGTTCCTTAGCCATCAGCTAGCTAGCTGTCACATAAATTTTGATGCCGTTGTCCATGTGTATGAATGAATTTCAGGGAATGAATTTCATGTTGTTTATAGCACATCTACCTTGTAGTTATGGTTTATGGTGGGAGTAACACTGGAGTCTCAACACTGATACTGCCAAAACTTTGTTTCACTTGCACCTTGTCATGCTTTAATTTTGACTAGAACAGGATTGAGCATACAAAAAGCATTTCACAGGATAAATAAGGGCTAGATGGCAAGAAACTAATGCTGTGAACATGGAGAACAACTGGGCTTATTTCCCTGAGTTCCTTTACTCCTCTGCAAAGATCAGGCCCTAGGACTACGAGTTAGAAGTTATCTTCGAAGTCTGTTGAAGTTACTTTATTCATATTAAATGTTGTTTCTTTTTCAAGTAACTTAAAGATGTTTCTGTATGTATTAGATTTGGCATTTTTAAAAATTCATAAGCCACTTTCTGATGCATTACCATCTTGCTAATGGAGGTAAATTAGTTGTGGAGTATTTTGGGGGCTAGAGAGAAAACATACCTATAATGCCTGTCACAAACCAGTCGATTGTACGTGATTGCATTTGAAGGTCATATTTAAATTACTACAATTTCCACTTATTTACTGAATAGAGAGGTGTATTGTTTGGTTGAGAGAAATTAATCTTACACTTCAGAATCCTATGATAGCTTTGGGGTGGGGTTTTCTTCTGTCCTTTTGTTATGGAAGTAATTGGATTTTTAAATCTGAAGCAGAAATTTGGCTTTTATGCCTTTTAATATTTTCTGAGATCTGGCAAAAATGTCAGCTAGCAGTAGTTGCTGGTTTTGACTCAAATGCAAGTACAATTGTTTTTTGTCACAATTGCTGCTTTTCTTTCTATTGGTAACTATGAGTAGTCTGGAATAGCTAAAAATGTCTCCTTGGATTTTTTTTTTAATTTTATTACATAGAACACTCTTACATTCTCTTCTATTTTTACGGACACTTATATTAGCAAATGTACTGAAAGAAAAGCTCGTTATAATTTCTCCAAAGTTTCAGCTATAATGGTCTGTAGTTTTGTGTGGTTATAAACAAACTGAAATCTTACTAAAGGTAACGTCTTTTTTTTCTGCTTAGTTACCTGAATATTGGCCAAAACAAAGGAAAAAAAAAAAAAGACATGACGCACAATAGCCATTACTAAAACCTTTGTTTTGCTGAAGATTTCTGTCTCGGATATGCAAAAATGCATTGAGAGCACACCAAAAAAAAAAAAAGGCAAAAAAAACCAACAAAAAAACCAACAAACAACCACCATGTTAAATAATCCTTTTGAGTTTGGGGGTCAGGACTAAATTGTTTTCATTCTCCCTGCTAGCTGTAACTAAATCTCACTCGTTTTTCTTTTCAAGGTATGGTACAAGTCCTACTTCTCTGAGCTCTTATGTCAGAGAAGTTCTAAACTCCTTCATCTGAAGGACCAAAATATCAGATAATTTAAAGAACAGTTCTCTAACACTGCCACAAGGTTCATGCGCCAGTCTTATGAAGCAGTTTTTTGGTTTATTTTGGTTTTTTGGGGGTTTTTTATCTGACAATTTCCCTTTTGAGCTTATGGGTTAAGAATCATGCATATTAAGACTATGTTACTGTACTGTACACTGGAGGTATAATTCTAAAATACTGTAACTGAAAATGGAGATGCACATTTAAATATTTACACAAAAAAAAAATCTTTGGGGAACAGTGCTATTCTAAACTTCATGGTGAAAATCTGATTAAGAAACCATACATGAGAGATGCTTATAGATCAAGGAGGTGATGTTTTCTGTGCCTGGTGTATCTATGGTCTGTATAGACACTGAAAGAGAAAAGATAAATGTCCTAGAAAACTGGAACATATCTTTATGTGTATGTAACACCAGAGGTAGGCTAAATCTTTTGTTGTCATAGCTGATTGTAAGAACTCTTAAATTTCCTTCCTTGCTTTAAAAAGTCTTCTGTGGCCGAAACTCATGTTCTAAGATATGGGCAATTAATCTAACAAAGAAACAGTTTTCAGTAGGCTTATTCTTTTACCTTGTGCTGACCTGACAATCTAGACCTTGAGAGTAATCACGTCATTCAGTTAGTTCAGTGAAGTGTGCTACTGGAGGGAAAAATCCCTGACTGCAATATACAGTATACTGAATCCTGAAGTGGTGTTCATACTTTTGAAGTGTTTTATACAGCTAACAATTCATTTCCATCCTCTATTAGTAGTGCTGGAACTTTTCTTTTTTTAAACTAACTAATAAACAGCTCTGACCTTATGTGAATCACCCCTAAGTACTTACCTAACACTGTATCTTCTGCATGTTTATGGACCAGTGGGAGGGGTGTCTGATTTAGTGTTGAGGGACATGCACTGAAAATACCTTCTGAAATACTTTCAAGGATGGATGAAAGACTGTAATAATAAAATCTGAGGTTGGAAGCAGAAATGAATGTTAGAATTATTCAAATGTGTTGTACTCTGAAGTTCATTCTGCTGAAGCAATTTATGTAACAAAAAAAGAAGGGTAATTATTACTACCCATGTTATCTCATCTCCTATTACTTGCTTTTATATATGTCCTTTATACATGTATTGACCAATAAAAAATTGGCTGATTTTAAGGTTCTCTGTACATTGTGGATAGCTTGCTTTTTCTGTACTAACAGGTTCTTCTCTTACGAAAGAAAAAAGAAGACATCGATCTCACAAGTTTCTGCGTCTCAGGGTTGGAAAACCCATGAGAAAAACATTTGTTTCGCAAGCAAGCGCATCAATGCAGCAGTATGCACAAAGGGATAAAAAACATGAGTACTGGTTTGCTGTTCCACAAGAAAGGTAAGAAGGAGGTAGACTGTGGAGAAAAATAAATCAACACTTTTCAGTAGGTCTTTGAGCACTTTTTCTGGCTTAACACGTGTGGATACCCCAGCTTTATGGGTTTACTGGAGTTTCTTGCAGGTTCAGCCTATAGTTTCTTATGGTATTATTTAGGCTTGTGTTTGTAGGAAGTAAATAATGAAAGAAATATTCAAGTAAGCGGTGGCTGGTGAAAGAAGTGAGTTCTGCAATAAACTTCTTTATTGCCTTTTATCTGTGCTTTCTGTTATTTGGAAACTTTCTGAAAGCTCTCTCTACTTCTTAGAGCTCTGAGTTCAGAAGAGCTATCTGGGGTTCTCTTGCCTTGTCTTCATATATGGAACATAAAACTTTTCCAGGAAGCAACTTAAACACTACTTCTGGAAAAATACCTAAATGTGTCACAGTAATTCAAGGATGTGAGATGTCTGTTCACTCACTGGTAAAGTCTTCAATTCTTAAATGATCTTTACTGCTAGGAAACTGTGACTTAGTTTCAAATTGCATGTGATTTTGGGGGTGTTGGAGATGATTATATCCTTGTCAGGAGAAGGGCGGGAGGGAAGAAAGAAGCAACAACAAAAAAGCTATCATCTATCACCTTGTATAAATACCTACATACAATGATCAAGTCACTTTTCCATCTTTTCTTTTGAGCTGAATGGCATAGAATGTCCAGTTGGGGCACTGCAGTTGAGGACAGATATGGATCAATTGGAGAGAGTCCAGAGGAATGCAGCAAGACTAATTAATGCCTAGAAAGTGTAACATATAAAGAAAATTAGAAGTAAGTGGGGTTCTTTAATCTAAAGAAGAAAAGGTTCATTACAAACATAAAATCATTTCATACTTACAAGTTGGCTGCAACAAACCAGGCAGTAGTCTCTTTGGTTGGGGTGTTTTGTGTGTGTGTGTGTGTCCACTGTGAATGGAGATGTGTAGCGGACTGAAATTCCATCAAAATTTTTGAATTTCCCAACAGGGAGGATTGAGTTTGTGCTAGCACATCACTAACCTGCTTTTAAACATCACCCACCTAAATGGTGGAGGTTTGTCTGAAGAAATTGCATAATGTCTGTCACAGTGTCCTGGTATAGCTAATCCTGTCTGGGCCAGGTGACTTCTCATGGCTACAGTCAGCTCAAATTTTCTTGTTTGATTCATATCATATTTAGCTTGAAAACAGAGAAGTGTTTCACGCATGGCGGTGATGTCAGGTCAGATGATTAAAATGGTTACTGTCTCTTTGGTTCGTTATCAAGTGCAGCAGAGCAAGCACTTGTCTTCATAAAGCAGAATTTATCACCTGTTTCGGAAGCAATAGTTCACAGTCTGTATCTGATCTCCTTGGAAGTTACTCCACCTATTTTCTTTCAATTTCTCTCTTTAACTGCATGAGGAATTAGTAATCTGTTCTTTATCCATCCAATGTATGTCCTATGTTTCTGTACACAAAAAGGCTCGTGCTAATAGTGGGGGTGTTTTTTTCCTTAATTCAGTATTAACCTTGCTGAGTGCTACTCTGCAGAGGTCAAAATATTTACTGTCAACCCTGATGTCTTTGTCACCTAGAGGTAAGAAAGAGAGAAAGTAGGTTATCTGGCAAACCTACATTATTGCAGTGTTCTTAATCTCAAATGAGCCCATCTGGAAAGGCATGTCTGAGAGTTCCTTAAACATCAAGGTTTGTTTACTTTTTTTTTAGTGCTATAATTATGTACAATTTCAAGTTCTTCAAAAGCTAAAAGCAGGATATCTCTTTTTAATTTTCTTACTTTAAGACTTGATAAAATTGATGGCTCGTTCATGAGAGATCTACAGTTTCTTGTACTAACTTGGTCATAGAATTTTCTAGCCTTATGCATCTGAAATGTTTTATTCTCTTTTACTGTCAGAGAAAGATTTGTCTTTTTCCTCCTTTCATCAGTGTTATCCAGTAACCTTAATTTTAACAAGGGTGACTGAATAACTGACTCTGCTCAAAGACTATTATTACATACCTGTGTGCTGCATCCTTTTAGGCGTATGAAGGTTACAGTTGCAGTTCTGAGAGACTTTGCTCTGTATCCCTTACTGTTCTTCCAGTATTGAGTTTTGCAGGGATTTAGTGAGGAAGGGGGGAAAAAATATTCAAATCTTCTTCTTCATGCTAATCTCGTGCTAATCCAGTCTGCAGATTCACAGTAGCAAGTATCTCTGAAGGACGTAAGGAGTATTCAAACTCTTGGTAACCAGAGCCACAAAACTCTATCTCTGAAGCAGTCTTTTTCCATGATAGAGGTGCTAGTGGATTCATTGCATGTCCTCTTTCCAAATGCTCCATCTATCTGTGCACCTATGGGAAATGCTTAAAGAGTGTAGGCTGATGTCTGTTAGGGTAGTAAATAACTCTCTTCTGGGAATTTGGGCATTTTGTCCTTCCTAACTGGGGAACCATGCCATTTGTGGCAGATAACTTAAAAGGAGGTAACTTTGAATCTTGGTACTTACTGCAGTACTATGGTTGAAATAGTCTGTGCTTTATGATCTAGCTATATATCTGCACACTTTCATCCTTATTTCCTCATATCTGTAGTAATTCTCACCATCTGCATAATTTTGTTTACATGTCTTGCGAGTGTTCAGCGCTCTAGTGGCGGGGAAAACAGACATGCAGATACTTTAAAATTCCACTTTTGTTTATGGTTTTATGTAACTCTTAAAAAATAAAAAAATCTTAGTGTTTTATTTTGGAAGCTATTTCAGCTGTAAACAGAGGTTTCCAACGGGACAGAGGTGGTTGAAGGACCATACTTACATATGAGAACACAGCTAGTCAAGTTCCAACTTGTTTCCTGTTTTTCCTCCAGTGTCAGCTTCATATAATTAAAAAGAAAAAAGCTAACTAGCTCTTTTCAAATGTGTCTCTAATATATAGTAAACCATGAAATAGTAAGTATTTTCATTTTAACCTTAAATACTTCATACTTATTACACATGTCCCAAAAGATCACAACCTTACCTTATTTTTCTTTTCTTTATCGTTACTTGACTTCTCTAGGACAGATCACTTGTATGTCTTCTTTATCCAGTGGAGCCCAGAGATATATGCAGAAGATACTGGGGAATCTCTTCGGGAACCTGGTTTTATAGTGGTAAAAAAGAAGGAAGAGCCTGAAACTAGTGAAGAATCTACTACTGAAGATGCTGCAAAGGAGTGGGAGGTAAGGAAGAAGTGTCAGACTTTATGTTAACCATATTACTATGAAAGTATTAAATAGTGTTAAATACTTTCCAATAAGAGAAATCAAGTAATGTGCTTTAGTCTGCTTACTACGATCATGACTGTTTAATTTATGTCATCCTAATGCTTTGCTCTAACATCAGTTCAGGGCAACATTTCACAATTACAAGTCATTTTTGTATGGAGCAAATTGAAACTTAAAACTCAGAGTTGAAAGGAATGTGAGTACAGCAAAGTACTTGCAACCTTGATGAAGTAGACTTAGTTTTCAGTCAAGGAAGCTGACAGTTTTCTGACACTTATTATTCATGTACATTTCTGACATGTATTATTCCCTAGAATATTGAACACTTATTGGTAAGTCTCAAAACAGTGATGAACAACAAAAAAGGAAAATTAATATATTAATGATGTGTTCTTCCAGTAAACCAGTAATTCTCAGTTAAATTCTTCATACATTAAAATGATGTTGCATGGTATTTTAGTAATATGCTGTAACTGGAACTATCTCATTAATTTTTTAACAAATACATTTCTCCTATGTGAATCTGTGTCCACTGTGTTTCTATGGACACATCTTTACCTGTCTACATGGTTTTGTTTTGTAGTGTACACACAGTTGAAGCCCTTGTAGTCTTGTGCATTCAAGTGTCAGTCAAAAGTTTGATGATTCTTGTCACATATATTGTAGAAGTATCCCATCAGCACTGTTTAACTGGAGTCTCAGGACAGCAATTGCGGCCTCTGAATGTGACTGACTTTTTTTTTTTTTATTTTATTCCTACCCTGCCTCACAGTGGAACATGTTGAAATTTAAGGCCGTCTGTACTCGTTATGTAGAGTGTAAAAGAAAATTTTTGAAATTGTAATAGTCTTAACTACGGGTAATGGTTTTCTTTTTTGCTCCAAAACCTAGAATCATGGTAGAAATCTGACTTCCACTAGCTGAAGCGTTAGGCTGTGGTTGCAAAAGACTACCTCTGCAGCTTAGTGATTTTGCATTTTTGCTTTGATGCATTGAAATTAGTGTCATAAAAGCATGTCTCTTACATCTTCATATTTTCAGCATATATATTGCTTGAGTATTTTTACCAGCAGTGTATTTTGGTGTTGATTCTTCCTCAAAACCTTTAAGTATTTGTTATTTTAAAACTTGGCCTTTTGGAATGTGGGGATTAGTGGCAAATATTGAATATTATGGTTTAAGGCACAGTATGTCTCTTTTAATGAGCTCTTCGGTAACTTTGCACCTTGATATAATTACAGAATAATTTCCACAGAAAATGGAAAAATTGTTGAACAAAGCAAATTGTTCTTCAGGATTAAATGTTACAACTTCTAAAAAGTTATTTGTGAACATAATAGAGGCAGTTCTTTTCCTAAGTGTATTAAAATCTGTAAATTATTTACTACAGAATGAAGTCATACCTTAAGGTAATGTTACAACTTCTAAAAAGTTATTTGTGAACATAATAGAGGCAGTTCTTTTCCTAAGTGTATTAAAATCTCTATTTACTACAGAATGAGGTCATGCCTTAAGGTTTCATTTAGATCTTCTCTGGAAACAATTGCAGAAGACCTATTTCAAAAATACTGTTATTTCTGTATTTGTTATGTAAAAATTATGTCAAGTTTACACCTCTTATGCTTATCAAATAATAATTTTCTGAATTTTGAGTTAGTGTGATTAGTGAGATGGATATCTCTTTAAAAAAATTTGTTATGCAAGTACAAGAAATATGCTAATGTGGTCTTCTGTGCATTTTAATTGAGTAATGTGACTTCTTATGACTGACTTCTAGCACAAATCTGAAAGCTGCTAAAAACTAGCTTTTTAATCAGAAACATTTGACAGTACCAGATGGTTCAACCTGTCGTTACATACAAGTGTTTCAGTAGCTTTCAGCATATGTGCTAGAAGGTATGAGTGCACACAGGGAATGGTAGCTGTTGTCATACCCATTATTCCCTTTGAATTTCAGTCATTATTTCCAATCAATATACTTCCTTCCCTTTAACCCAACAAGCTTTTTCTCTGTTGGCTCTTGATCCGGATGTAATCTAAGGTAGCAGGTGAACAGTATTACTGAAACCTTTGTGGGCATTGGGATGAAAAATAGCCTGCTGCCTTCAGAACACAGCGATGGGAAAACAGAGGGTGGAAAGGAAATGGAAAGCAAAATCTTGATGCACAAATGCATCTTGAAGTACTGTTGATCCACAGAAAGAGGAAGCTAGTGGGATAGCTTTCTTGACCAGAAAGTGTTCTCTCTGGTATTGTTGTACAGTGTCCTAGGACTGGAGAAACAGGAAAGAGGATTAATGGGTAACACAGGTGTGCTGAGACAACTTTTGCTTCTTTGATTGTCCTCTGTTAACACATTCAGCTGCAGCTTTTTCATAGAGACTGTAAGGAAGTACTGCAGGGTTTTTATTTTAGTGGAGAAGGAATCATGGTAAGAAGGAACAAGTAAAAGCCAAGATCAGTAACATAGAAGTAGTAGTAGGGATTGGTTTATAAATTTATTAAATGGATCAATAAATAGGACTGAACTCTTACTCTGAACTTAATTTTTTCCATCTGCTTATGCTTTCTTCTGCCTGTCTACAGAACAGTCTATTTCCTATCAGTCTTTTCCCTGAAGGAATCCAGTAGATGTAACCTCAGCTGATACAGTGGCAAAGAGATCGACTCCTGCTATCATATTAAACACTAGTTTGATCAAATACTGCATTGTATGGTGTGTCCAAAACCAATAAAATCCAAGGAATCCTTTAGCTGACTGTATTCTATGCTAAACACTTAGTAGATAATTGACTTGTTAAAAATAACTGCAAACCTACTACTGGCTGACATTACCATCAGTAAAGGGGACTAATTCATAGTCATCAGTTACAAATGCTGTGTGGGTGTGCTGGGTTCAGCC
>NW_010237265.1:234-2022 GCF_000690775.1 Eurypyga helias | reverse complement strand
AAAAAAAAGGGTAAAAAAGCCATTGGATAACTTGGGTTTCAGACCAGATCAGTTTTAGCCCCTTAGATTAGCTCTTCAGAGCTGACTTTGAAGGAAAAAGCAACTGCGGGAAACCACAATAATCTAAAAATGTCTGCTGCAGTTTTTAACACTTAGTGATTGCCACAAGGACAACAGAAAAAATGCAAATGAAAATCCTCTGGAACTGAAGACAATCATATGCTACAAAGTCATACTCATGCTATTTTTACATTGCTTAGGAAAAAGAATTCTTAGGAAATATATCCAGACCAGAGAAAGAAAATAAAAGGTAGGCATGCCAAGAACAACTACTATAATTTTATTTCTAACATTTTGAGGACTCAAGAACTTCCAAACAGTCATACTGACCACACACTGCATAACAGCCTGGGAACAAGAGCTCCCACCTCAACTCCCAGCTGCATAAGAGTTTTGTGGTCCAGACAACCATTAATACATACACGATCTGCTCAGCCATGTTTGTTTATCTTTCCCTAACTTATCAGAAGGCTTCTCCTTCCCTTCCCTCCCCCCCCAAATACACATTCAATTACAAACATCTGTTTAAAACAAATTCCACAAACTCCATTCAACCTCTCCCAAATTCAGAATGTTTTGCCATAATTGAATGTATTTACCTGGAAGTCATACAAGGCAACGATGTTTTCATGTTTCAATTCCTAGAAAAAGTAAAACAAAGACCATAAGCTAGGAGCAACAAAGGGCATACAGAACAAAGACTGAAGAAAACAAGTCAGTCTACTTTTACCTTAAGTATTTTTATTTCCTTCCCCAGCAGAGTTTGAGATTTTGCAAGGTTTTTCTTGTTAATGCATTTCACAGCTACTTCCAGCTCAGGTTTCTGAAAGAGTGCATATGTAATTCAATAATAAATGCAGATTTCACCATTAATTTACATTAGGATAAGCAGCCTCTTAAGAGATTACAAATGCTACTGAAAGAAGTGTCTTGCAGCATCGGTAAAGGCCTCTCACTTTATATCCTAATGCCTATCCTTCACTTGTTCAGACATGCCCTTTCCCGAATTATGCTTGTCAGCCCAAGGAGAAAAGCCCAAGGTTTTGGTTTTTGTTACTACTTTATACAACGATTATCCTCTTACTTAATCACTAGAAATAAACTCACTGTGGGAGCTACGGCTTATCCCAAGCCCTAATGATGGCAAATCCACTGCCGGATTGGTTTCCTTTTATTTTCCAGTAAGCAATTTCCCCTCCTCTTGGAAAAATTAAGTGGAGAAGGACAAAACTTCACAGACACACAAAAAAAAAACCCCAAAGCAAGAGCTCTCTACCCACTTTATAGATAGCAAGGAGGGGGGGTGTATTTTTTTCTGCTTGTTTTCAAGGTAAGGGTCAGTTTTTGGAGAGCAGGACATCGCCACAGACACCTCTGCAGTGGGTTGCCAGCCTCCAGCCCCACTCGGGCCAGCTGCAAGGTGAAGCCACCTGCCGGGGTCCGGCTGGGGAGCCCCTGCCTCCCAAAGAAACTCCCAAGATAATAATAAATAAATATGTCTACCATCACCAGAGCCACTCCAGAGCCCGTGGCTAACGCCCAGGCAAAGAACAGCCACCAAAGCCCAAGAGGGGACAGGGTAACCCGGACATGGTACCCAGCTCGGCCCAGACCAGAAAATAAGTTTAAAAAAAGAGAAAAAGGCAGGGAAAAAAGAAGAAAATTAAGAGAACATTCACCTCTTTGTGCCTGCCTTTGAAGACGACGGCGAAGGCTCCGTGGCCGATC
>NW_010237265.1:0-203 GCF_000690775.1 Eurypyga helias | reverse complement strand
GCCGGCTCCATGGCGCTGCGCCGGGGGGTCCCCGGAGCCGGCGGGGAGACTGCGGCCGGGACGGCTTCAGAGCTGCAAAGGAACGAGGAGGAGGATGGCGGTGATGAAGGAGCTCCCTTGAAAGAAAATTAAACCGCTCCCAATCCAACCACAACGGAGCACATCCTCCCCCTCTCCACCCCAGCCCCCCGAAGAGCAGTCAG
>NW_010237264.1:0-6000 GCF_000690775.1 Eurypyga helias | reverse complement strand
TCCTGACTGAACCCAGCACACTTACCTATTGAGATTTTCCAAAGCAGCAGCCAAATGCTTGGAGTCAAACCTGCAGGAATAGTTTAACTCATTGGTAATCTGTCGTCTTAAAATCTGCATCTGACCAACCTGTTGAAATAAAACAAAAAACGGTGGAGTGTTAGACTGAACACAGTGAAGGAAGAATAAAATCAAACCACGGAAAAACTTAATGAGCAATAGCTTGCAGTTAAACAGGTTGCACAAAGTCTTCATTACGCCTAGCAGCCTTTGCAGGGCTGCCCAAAGCAGGACATACACCTTGTTTCGGTCCCAGAGCCCTGACTCAGGCTGCCCACAGTCAGAACTGATGGGCCCCAACTGTGCAGTCAGAGGAGAGGGGCAGTCCCAGAGCTCAGGAGTCACACGCAGTTTGTGGCAGCAAATACAGGCAGTGTGAAAAAAGCGCTAGAAAGGTAACGGGTACAAACGCCCAGTTACTTGACACCGAGCCCTAACTCGGTCTTCCCAGCTCAGTTCTGTAGCACCAGACTCCATTTCTGGCAAACTGTTACACATCAATCTCACATTGCTCAGCCCTTCATGGAGCGCGAGCTGTCCTTATCAACGCAGCTGAGGAGCCCTCTCCAATTCAGGCCTGCTTCACTTGTGATGTTACCGAATTCCAGCTCAACACAACACAGCATAGGAAAATAAGCAGATTAAAGTATGTAACCAAGGTTACATACTTTACATACTAGGGTGAGTTCTGCGTATCGCCAAGTCACATACTCCTACCTTCATTATGGAGTCTAAATATGCTGTCCATATCTTCTGAGTTTTTGCAATTGCTGCAGAATAAACCTTGTTTGAATTTGCTGAGAAAAAAAGAAGGGTGAGGAATTAAAAAAAGAACAAGAAGAGAAATAAGTGCAAGTGTGCAGAGACAGCAGCTTTCTCCCGTCCTAACCAGTAAGCACTTACCTGTAATTCCTTTGAGAGGACTGACAGCGTTCATAAGCGCTTTTAAGGTGTCCTGTACTGTCCTGTCACGCAATATATTTTTCTGAAACATACTGAGGAAATTCTAAAGAAAAGAAAAAGAAGGAAGTAAAATCCTCACACACGTACTCTATACTTAATCTTGGTGGTAAAAGAGCCACATTTTTTAACAGCAGGGAAAGCATATTTCCCCACATGAAGAGCTGACGAATTGTGCAGCTAGACTTTGTGCTTTTCTGCATTACGCTAATCAGTGTTAGGACAATTAGCAGATCCCCCTCATCAATACATAACACCCACTGTAGACATTAATGCAGTTTTTGAGAAAGAGCTGTCTCCATCAATACTTATTTTCCTTAAAAACTTTAACCAGGCTAGGACTGGATTCTTCCCAGAAGACAAAAACCCCTTGGTTTTACACAGAGGCATTAGGAAAAAGTCATGACATAGAGCTGACACCTTATTTGTACCATGGTGGACCCCAACAATCTGATTCTTTGTTGGTATCTAGACAGAAAAACGGAAGTTGACCCGAGATCAACTTGTAAGTATACACAAAGCGTACACCTTCAAAGCCGCTCCCTGCACTCCATTGTTGGATGTAACGCATACCCCGGTGTTCCACAGCACCAATACTCAAGAGTGCCAGCTTTCACTACTTGATCTGTAACTGAAATCCTTACCTTTGGGTTCAAACACACATTTTGCAAGTGCTTTTGATTTCCAGAAAAAAAATAACAGATTCTTTATTTCACCAGAAGTTATTAAAGAACAAACACATCGTGACCTGGAGAAGCCAAAGTTTAAAAATTACCTGCAATTCCTTTACAATCATGAAACACAGCAGCCTGTCTAAACCATTGAGACCAAAGGTTCCTAAAGTATCTTGGATCTCTGTGAAGAGACGACTACTGGTTACTTCCTGATGAGTTTTGATATCATACCAGGTGTTCATCTGGTCAATGTAACATGTGATTCTGAGGAAAAATTAAACAAATACTTCAGATAAGCTGCAGACAGTTCCTGTCATATTCTGAGTAATGAGTTATCTTAGTCAAGCAGAGATCAGAAAGACTCTCTAAGCATCTCAGGTGATGTTTAGCTGCTCCTCTCTCCACAGTGGTTTTGTCTCCCTTCCCTGGTTCCTCTCTCCTCCGTCTGTGTAACACACTCTTTTCCTTCTTAGACTAAAATCACAACTTTTCTAGACTAAGATTTAAAATGCCCAGGATGGATTGGGTAAATCTGTTTTTAGATTAAGCTAAGGAAAAACTATTTGTTGCGTATTTTGTTTGTATATGGTAGAACTGGAGCAATTCAACTCACGGCGCTACAATACAGCTTGTGACAAACGGTACTTACTTTGGGTCTGTGATCCTCAGGATTTCTCTACAAAGCCGACCAATAAATGTCACGGATTCATCCACAGGGGTGAATTTTGGTATAGGAATGTGAGTAGACTGATATATGCTTTGCCAGTCTTGAATCTGAAAAATAAGTTCTAGAGTAATTTGCAGTGTTACCATTACAGATATTTAATTTGCTTTTAAATTAAACAAAAGGGATAGAATTCCTAAGTAGTGCACTGTAAAACCATGTTGGAAATTACACACAGCAGAACACCATAAAAACAAAATAAAGAGAAGAACGAGGCTCATAACAAAGAACAAGCAGAATCGAAGTGTGGAGGTTGAGAGGACAACCACCATTCCTGGTGGGAACTCTGTCTGGTCTGCTCTGCAGCAAGACTAGCCACCGTTTTGTTAGCTAAATTGAAGATCTGTTCACTCCACCACCTGGAAATATCACAGAAAGAGCTGGTAACTACTGCAGTTACCCAGCCTGGACTGTGATGGCTAACAATAAATACAGAGGGGACTACTGCCATTCATTTCTGTTTGAGAAAGAGGAAGGACATCGTTCACTAGCAAGAGATAGTAAAATACTCTGTTTGGGAAACTTTGCCCTTCTTACGTACAACTAATGCAGTGGGGACGCAGAAAAAGCTGGGGGCAGATGTTTTACACAGCAGTTAGGACATCTCGTTAAGTCACAGCAGTATGGATGGCACCCAATGGGGTACACATGTGCCATCAGTCACAAGCTTTAACATCCAAACACATTTATCAGCTTTCTACTTGTTCTTGGTTTTGACCAGCACCTTTGTTCTTAGGAAGTTATTGCACTCCTGTTCCACGTTGTAGTTAATAATGCGAGACACTTCCTCTTGCCAAATTTTTAAACCATATATGTTGACGTAATCCTGGATATATTCAAATGATCGATGGAACCCATCCATTGTAGCTGCCATTTCTTTCAGTTTGGGCATCAGTTCACTCGGCTACAGATAAAAAAAACACCCAAAACCAAAACTGTGAACATGCAGAATACAAAGAAAATGTAAAAGGTTGGCTTCTAAGTGCTTTTACACAACAACCTCTAGAGGATTTTCACTCTGCTGCAGCCAAAACCAAAAAGCACTGAGAAGCTTATCGCAGGTTGTTTGATATCTGAAATAACTCTCTGTCCTAAATATTTTTTCCTCCTGCTTTTTATGCTTACTTTAGGTTTCAGTGGTACTATTGATTGATCTAGGAGAGACACTCAAGAATCTGGAGAGGATCAAAACAAGGAGTCACACTCCCCACTCTATCACTGCCATGCTGTTTACCTGGCTTATACCTATCATGCATCGTCATCAGTCGTCACAGACAGACCTGTGAACTCAGAACTGATGGGACACTTGGCAATAGAATAAAAACATGGTTTTGAATTCTATGTACTCTTAGCAGTTTACAAACTCATTTTAACACCAAGTAAGGCATTCCAAATCACTTTTCGGAGGTTCAAAAAGTGTATTTTTTTTTTTACAAAAGGAAATTTGTACAGAAGATTACAAATTATTTTCTAAAAGGTAGTATACTAAAAGAGGTCCCAACAATTCCAAGATACATAAAAAATAAAATAAAATCAAGCTGTTACACACCTTGGATCTAGGATTAAAGATGAGTCCCCTGTGAAGCGCTAGAGCTACCCGTTTTACCAGCTCCTTCCTTATTCCATCCTCTAGTAACTGTTTTGGGTCCACCTAAGTAGAAGAAACAAGTTTTTCTTAAAGTCAGAAAGGTACAAAAAAAAAATATAAAGGATTTTGTTTGTACCAAAAAAGATATTAAGTACTTAGGATGTAATCGGAAAGCAGTGCCACCAGATACACTTTCCCAGCAGTGCTTGCCCAAAGAATAAATGTTTAAATACTTCCACCCGATACAAATGGTTCCTTTAAGTTGAATGGCAAAGGTTCGCACACCCCATATTCAACCTCTGTTAATGATCCATTGAGAATGTTGTACCATTATAAAAAGCCAGAATGCATTAAGTGCTGTATTTTTCTTTAAGTATGCTTGTTCCTGAAGTCTTGAAAGAGGTATCTTAATGTAGGAAGAGCAGTCTTTGCCAAAGAAAAAATGGCTCTTTAGAAAAGACTGCGGTCACTTTTCCAGTAGAAATAAAAAAAAAAAGGGGTCAATTAAGGCTGATGAATCTATATGCAATGAGAGCTTTGGGTTCTTAACAACCTTAATACGGTTCTTATCTGGATGCCAAGTTAGGCATCACTGTTTGAAAATTTGTATGCCAACTTATTTTTTCTTGTCTTTTTATCTTTCCTCAAGGTCTTGCTTAATGTGCTGAAATATCTGTGCTGAAATGCTAATTGCCACCAAATTACTTTTTCCTACTGGAATAATCAAACGTTACCTTGATGATACCAACTAAAGTAGTTTTCATCATGAGGATGCCTTCGGTGAAGATCGAAATTGCATGGGTTAGCTTAGCAACCTTTAATGGAAAGGGAAAATACAATTTACTGAAGTGATTCGATAGATTCAAATAATTACGCTATAAAGATACACACCTTTCCCAGTGGTAGCTTCCTATTTTAGATTAAGGTAATTTGCACTGCCAAACTTTCCATTTTACACCTTGTTCTAGATTATTTTTGTACTGTAAGGAAGTCTTTCTTTAAATTAGATCAATATAGGTGTGTTACTAGGAGGACAGAACAGGTACCCCTCGGAGGCTTTACAGAGGTTATGGGAGGAAAGACCTAGCCAGCTACATCACGTCTGTACGAATCATGATGGACAACACCCTAAGTTGTTTCCCTGAGCAGGCTAGGAACAAGCTTGACGTAGTTATTCCATAATGAAACCTGCTGCCAGCACTGAGTCTACTTCAGCATTTCCACTGATTTAATACAGTAGCACATTCACTGAAGTTTTAAATTATTATTATGCTCAGAGTTCAGACAAGCCAGTCTTTTGCCTTTAAGACACCGACAGTCTAGAACAGAGACAACACAGTTCAGACTTACCATTCTACAGAGATCTTACACAAAAGCTTTTCACTTCTAAGTAGTTTCCCCACTACCTCCTCAAAAAAACCACCAAACCAAAACCCTGACTCCACCTCCATCCCTGCGCCCACACAAAATAAACTGACTTTGTAAAATTACATGGGGGATTCTAAACCTGGTGCTCAGGTATGAACATCAGCTTAATCAGAGCCCACAGCTTGTTTGTGTGACACACCTAACAAGCAAGCACTTTGGCAAAAATTGCTGGAAAAAGCTGGCATCTTAACTGATAATTTGATGTATATTCTAAAGAGTTACTGGTCTAGTCACATTTTTCCTCCTCATCTTCCTCTACTGAAAAATAAAACCAAATAATAATGTTTGCTCACTCTTCCAGACTGATAACAGTGCATAGAAAAACCCACAGACAAAAAGCCAGTGAGCAACAGCAGCTTTATGTGATGAAATCAACCTCCCTCCATCCTGTTTTCACATCTGAGGGTAGTAAAAAGCTTAACACTGCCGGCTTATTCAGCCTTCGACCTTCTCCTGGAAGAAGCATTCCAGATGTGGAGGACTTAATTTCAGACTCAGGTTTTTAGGGTGTTGTGTATGTGTCCATACCCTCCCCCCATAAATAATCCCCTAAATCTTTACATTCA
>NW_010237263.1:0-21360 GCF_000690775.1 Eurypyga helias | reverse complement strand
CCAAAATTCTGTTTTAAATAAACATGAACCTCTTTACATTGTAAAGGTTCCTCTGTTCTTTTTTTATATTTTTCTTCTTAAACCTGAATATTGTAAAGAATGTGTTTCCATGTAAAACTGTGTTCCACTAAGGCATTTATGCCAGCTGCAGTTACTCTGGTTTATAAAAAAGTGGAGGAAGAGGGGCCACCTCCCAGATGATTCACATTTTAGGTTGACTGACTGGTAGTCTGAAAGTGCTTATTTCCCCTCTGTTGATTAGACAAGAATCTGGGAAAATTACTCTTCTGCCTTAGGAGGCACCTCAGTTAAGTGCTTGGGGTTAGGTGCGATTAGTTTAGACTAAGCCTGAAAATAAAAAGCAGAATGGAGAAGTCTCTTTCTGACAAGTTGCTCAAACTGACAAATAATGATTCCATGGCGATGTTTATTGATATAGTCAAATGACATCTTGATAATCATCACCTGTAACATCCAATTATGCTGTTATGTTGTGAAGAAAAGCCTCATTCCTGAACACCCCAGGAATCCTGAAATCACCTGAATATTAGCACTGAATAAAGTGTATCTGAAGACGTAAATTTAAAATGAGATGCATGCCATCTTTAAGCACATAAGGACTTGGTTTTCATCACTAAGGAAAAACCCCCCACAAATTAGATAAAATCAAATTCTTTTCCAGTTACACACATTATCCTCAAGGTTAAATGAATTAAAAATCTCCTTCTGGAGGAATTCAGATTAATGCTAAAAATGTGGTCAGAAAAGTTGCTTTGTGTCAGCCTGATGTTTGACTTTTGATAGCACATCCCCAAAGACTTCTCTTTGACATATCCTGAACAGAGAAGGCTTGTTTCCCACGAAGCCTGGTGTTGCTGATAAGCTCATCTATATCGAAATGGTATCTCCTACAGCACTGCTGTACTCGGGACTTAAGAAAAAACCCGAGGATTCATTTGCCTTTGTAAACCTGCAGCGACTAAAGGTTTATTTTAAATATTCTGTCCGACACCCAAATCGCAATAACTGAGTCTGTGGAACACATGGTTTTAAACAGAGCATAAAAGAAAAGAGTATTGCACGTTCAAGCAAAATAGAAGCCATTAAAGTTGTTCTTCAGAGACTGTCTTAATGTACTTGGGATAATAACATGGTGTTGCTTTCCTTTGATATTTGAGGCCTCCATCTCGGTGACAGAAAGCAGATCTCTCCGGAATCTCCTTCCCTTGACCGTTTTGTGTGGTTAAATGAGCAGTGAAGCAGAAGGGTGTGAGCTATTTCCCTCCGAAGCATTGCACGTTAACTGCAGGCACAGGCACACGCATAGGCAGGAGAAGGGGTGGGAAACGAGGTGAAAGTTCAATGTCCCAGGTTCAGCGTAGGTAAGAGTAAAACCTTGTTCACAGTCAAGAGGAAGCACTGAGGATGGATGAGTAGCATTTCAGCCAGCTCCAACCAGGCCCTGTTAATAGACAACATCACGTGCAGCTTAGAAGTCCTGCTGGTGTTTCTCCCCCCTGCCCAGCAGCTACAAGCACAAATCCCTGCTTTCCCCTGTTTGCCACAAATGTATAAGCAGATCTTATATTAGGTATCAGGAAGAAGTTCTTCCCGGAGAGGGTGGTGAGGCACTGGCACAGGTTGCCCAGAGAAGCTGTGGATGCCCCATCCCTGGAAGTGTTCAAGGCCAGGCTGGATGAGGCTTTGAGCAACCTGGTCTAGTGGAAGGTGTCCCTGCCCATGGCAGGGGGGTTGGAACTCGATGATCTTTAAGGTCCCTTCCAACCCAAACCATTCCATGACCTCTGCTCTGTCTGCGCTGCTTTGCTGTTTAATGCTAGATTCAACATGTGGGGCAGTCCCAGCAGCTTTGGATTTTGGAGTGACTGGAGGCTGTCGCTGCCTTTCCGATGCACGCTGGCACCAGTCCTCTGTGCTTCCCAATGATCGCTACAGTTGTGTGTTGTTTGCTAATATAACCATTCATCAGAATTTTATAATCCACATCCAGTTTCATCTTTCAGAGACCTGGGATGACTCATGGGTGGATTTTTCAAAGCGCCTGCTGTGTTAGGAGCAGCTGCAAGTTGCAGGCAGGCTGCAAAGAACCAGCAGAAAAACTCCTGAGGATCATTCTGAAAAACTGCGTAGCTGTATTAAAAAGGGAGGTGGTTATTTTTTATCTTTCCTTGAAAATGTGACTTGACTCCGTCATTACAAGGTGCCTCTGAGATCTGTTGGTGGAAGCAGCCATTATTGTAATAGCCACTGCACCAATCCCCCTTGTGCTTTCCACACTGGTCTGTGCCCCAGCAAAGGTAGCGCTTCACAGTGATGCACAAAACACGGAGCTTGTACCTCCCCTTGCAAATCCAGTAACTGCAGAGACAGTGCTCGCTTTTTCTCCTATGTCTTTCTTTACATGTTTAAAAGACAGTTCAGACTCCCAGAGTGTTCAGCCTTAAGGTCTTTTGGGGCTGCCTAGGGACCCGTTGAGTCCGTTTCCCCTACATCCGTGTTACAAAGGTTACCAACCTCTTTGAGTCTGTCAGCTTTGTGACAGATCTTGCATGACGAGGCAAGAAACTCTTGAGTATTGGGAACCTGACTGGCAAAAAAACAACCCAAAACTTCTGCCTTTCAGGTCTTAAAGGTGAGAGGGCTTTTGAGACTTTGTTGCACTTGGAAGGTTTCATTTCCATGAAAACATGTAGTGGCTATTCCTTTTACTGAGAAATGAAATCAGGAACATCTCTGTTTCGGCTTCACACATAAAATACAGGATTACTCCACATCTAATCTGGAGTAATAGCTGGATGCTACAGCCAAGCTTTCCCTAAGCCTGCCCACACTGGATTTGCAGGACCTGTCAGTGCTGAGCAGATCCTACAGAAAGCCTTAATTGTTTAAATTTCCTGCAAGGTTACTTTCCTTACCCTGCCTCGTGTGGTGGCTGTAGGAGCACTAGATAGAGCTGGAGCAGTGGCCAGGCTGAAGGCAAGAGTTAGGGTGTAATGCAAATGCATTGTAAGGGCATTCTTTGCAGTTAGCAATCCGGTCATGAAAAGTATCCTACTGTAAAATGTGCCTTCCTTCCCCTAGTAAAATAAAAAGTAAAATACGTACAGTCCTTGCTTAGATTAATAATGATATTGAGACTGATGCAGGGCTGAGTAGGGATTTTCAGGGGCTTTTGCCTGTTACGTTTGATTTAGATTTAGGATTTAATATTTTTCCAGAACACCTCTCATTTCTTGGTGTTGGTTTTTTTTTCTGTGCCTAAGAGTCGTTGCATTTAAATTATTTCTTCAAAGGGCTCCACTGGAATAATGGCTAAACTAAAATGTATCCAAATAAAAATAGTAAATGACACTTTACATCTCAGTCTGGTTTTGTAGTTAATAACTCTGTGTAGTCATAACACTCTGTATTCTCATGTTTCCAGCCTGCGTGTAAGGCCTTTCTTTTCACATTTGATGACTTTAGAATTGCCTGCTCCTTCATTCCAGTAAAGTGTTTGCTTATGGCTAAACAAAATGAGGAAAAATGAGCAGGCAAAGAAAACAGAACAAAGTGGTATGAAGAATAGTATTATTTTATTTTCTTCTCAAGTGCTATTTTATGTTAAAAAAAGAAAACCTGAGAGGGTAGTTAGACAATTTTTGCCTTGAAACAGACGGGAGAGGTAAAGTTGGAGGCAAAGGGTGGGGGGTGTCTCAGAGATTGGGGTTTCCATCCCCAATTACGTGCTGTGCTGCTGAATTACACTGAAAGCAGTGAATGCTGCCATTATTCCTTTTAAAAGTTGTGGGCTATGAAATTCAATCTGAGGTATTTTTAATGAGTGTTCTGAGCCTCAGTTGCAGCTCTTCCCAAGAAACAAGGAGCACAGTGTGCCGCTAAGGAGCGCTGAGGCTGGGGGTTAAACTCATTCACCTTTTTGCTCTCAGGGAGGGAAAGTAATATCAACATTTATTTGACAGGTATATACTTGGTTCCAGGGGTGAACTTCAGTAAAACAGCTTTCCAAAAAGAAAATGCTCTGAAAAATTAAGTTCTACCAGTTTTGCATCAAGCTCCCGTCTAGTTTCTGAAAACAAGTCTTGTGTGTTTTCCAAGGCCTGTGCCCCCAGTGCACCCCCCTGTGCTGCGGGCATCCCTGTGCTGCTGGAGGCTGTGCCCGGAACCATCGGGTACGGCTGTCTGGACAGAGGCTCGTAGTGGAGGTGCATCTTATGCTAGATGGGGGGCCATCTGCCCGGTTACACCCCCTGGCTATCAACTGAACACAGATAATGCAGAGGTAACCTTTGTCAGAGAGGTGCCTGCTGGCATCCTTGGGTCTCCACGAAGGGTTTTGGTGTCACAGTTGTGATGGATTTGGGGTGACTCCCTCCCTTTTTGCACCTCTCGGCGAGACATGGCATTTCTGGGAAGCTTTGTTAGCATGACCTGGTTTCAGAAAAGCCACGTAGCACAGAAGTATTATTGCCTTCCATTTTTCTTAGGTGCTGATTTGCAAAGTAGTTTGTTTCAGGTCATGAGGAAAACCTTGTTTTATGCCTCTGCCCTGGAACTCTCTGAAATTCATGACAGGCTGGCTCTGGTTCTCGCAAGTCATCACGATTCAGTGTCGGGGCTCTGAAGCTGGACTTCCTTGTCCCAAGGATACTCTTCAGAAAGGAAAATAGTCTGTTACCAGCAGTAGATGTTTGTCTTGCTAACTGGATAAAGAACAGCCACAAACCACTTCAGTTGTGCTGGTAAAATTAGGCAGAGATGACTCAGCATTTGCAGCAGCTCATTTAGGGAGTAAGAAGACATATTTTTAGTAAGTTTTTTCATGGTTAATTTAATGCCTCATTTTTCTTGTCCACACTGTGCTTTTGAAAGGATGTTCAAGGAAAGTAATTTTATTTTAGTAACAGTGGGTCTGGCAAGAGTGTCCCGCTGGAAGTCTCAAAGAACTCAGTGGTTGATGTGTGAAATTTTGCAGCCTTAAACAATGACTTACAAGCCTCACTCTGCCACTACTGATTGCCCACAAATGCTTTACACCTAACAGAAGGAAGCTAGCAGTAGTAGTTGTAATAAAAGAAGTAAGGTTTAGGGTTTTTTTCCCAGGAGGTCTAATCAGCTTGCACAGAGACCTGTTGTTGCAGTTTGATGTTTTTTGGGAGTTACTGAGGATCAGCATTCGGGTTTCACAGCATCACTAAGGTTGGAAAAGCCCTGTCAGATCATCCAGTCCAACCACCAACCCAACACTACCATACCCACTAGACCATGTCCTCAAGCACCATGTCTACACGCTCCTTGAACACCTCCAGGGATGGTGACTCCACCACTTCCCTGGGCAGCCTGTTCCAATGCCTGACCACAGTGAAGAAGCTTTTCCTAATAGCTAATCTAAACCTCCCCTGATGCAACTTGGGGCCGTTTCCTCTTGTCCTATCACCAGTTACTCGGGAGAACAGGCCAGCGCCCTCCTCCCTGCAACCTCCTTTCAGTAGCTGTAGAGAGCGATCAGGTCTCTCCTCAGCCTCCTCTTCTCCAGGCCTAAGACATTTCACATGAAGACATGCATTGTCCCCATTGGGATGACTTCTTAGAGGATCTTTAGGCAGGCAACAAAGAAGTTTTTCAGCTGAATTCATTAGCAGAAGGGATCAGAGCATCCCTTTTAAGCTGATAAAGGGATTTTTAGGTACTTATGTGTCAAATGTAGGGTTTTTCTTAAATTCAGTACAGAGAAGTTAAGACAAAAATCAGCTGTACTTTCTAGCTGAGAGTTAGATGTCAGCCAGTTAAAATGCTCTAATACACCTGAAGGAACCAGGGAACTGGGAAACGAATCATGAAGTGTTTTGTTAATTCTTTTCACCAGAAATAACATTTTGTAGTGACCAGATGTGTATTTAGACTACAGCAACCAAAGGCTGAATGTTTTTTTGGTCTGCAGGGTTCATGGTGTTTAGCTGATGCGAAGTTCCAGATTTCCTTTGGCATTGATGACACTGGATGGATGCGTGAAATATATTCTGTGAGATTTTGTCCCTACAGTTGCCTGAGGAGGAAATTCTCCTGGCTACAAGATTCTGCCTATTTCTTCCCCTTTCTTCTTCTTTGCTGAAAGTTTCACTAGCTTTGTGGTGGTTGCTGCTGTCTCTGCAGTAACAAACTCATTGTCAAGTAGAAATTAGAGTAATTTAAAGGTGGGAAATAAAATCAGTATTAATATCAGTTTGCAATTCTAAGAACTGCAAAGAAATGGATTGATTGGACCGTTACACCTGAAGGTGGTAGGTTGGTTTGTGCTATGAAAGGCTCAGCTCTGGAGGTGCCCAGCCCATCTCGTCTCCTTTTTTCATTTCCTCACTTTTACGTTGAAATGGCATATATAATACGGTGTGGGTGGTGTTTGCCCATTGAGTTCTAAAGATACGATTTTATGAGCCAAATGAAAAGAGACTAAGCAGAGGGTCCCAATTCCAGTAGCTTTACTGAACTGTAATTATGGAGAGGTAGGGTTACCTGCGGATTTACTGTAGCTGAATTTTTTTGTATCAGTCTGACTTCTGTAAGGAAAAAGTTTAACCAAGCACTACTGAAAATAGCTTCATCATAAAACTCTACGTTATCTTTCCTATTTAATTTCTTTTTCCTTTCACACTATTTAACTATCAAGGAGGATTATTTAGTTATTTCTTTTCCCAGTAAGTATTTCATTTTCACATCAATTTTGCTGTCGGCTATTTCTAGCAAAGTTGATTTTGGGCATTAGAAGAGCGTTTAAAGTCTAGTCAGAACAATTCTTCTGCTTTTGCCTATTTTAGAAAATATTTTTACATAAGCCAGTTTGTCATAATCAGAAATCTAAGGGCATGGTTACAATAACAAATCTGTGTATGTTCAAATATAGAAAACTAAGTTTCTTTGGAGAAGGTTCTAGAAATGCAAGCGAATTAGATGATTATTAAAATTTTTCTCTTTTTATTTTTGGCTCGATAATTGTTTGCTGAGTTGATTTTCGGTAAGCAATCACACACCTAAAATAGTAATTTTTGAAGTAGTCTTGCTTGTCATAGATGATAGGTGTGGGGTAAAATTGTCATTTTGCTGCTGCGTGGGTTTTTTTTTTTAAGGGCAGGAATTTGGAACAAAACACACCTGAAGTTAAAAGCACCATATCTTACAATCCCACTGTTTAAAAAAGGTGTCAGCATCAGCAAAATTGACTGAAGTATAGAACTACATCAGAGACTATGGAAGGCAAGCACTGGCATTAAAGGGAATACAGCTCCTGTGGTGAGTGTAGAGTGGGAAAGCAGTCCACTAACATCTTCAAAGGCAGGAACGCTAAATACTCTTATTGTACACACACACAGCAGATGATCAGTCGCCTGTTTTTAAGGCAGTATAAGAGACTTATTCTATTACTGTATTTGGCCTCGATCCTGCCTTTGATGGTATGTGCTCAGTCTGTGGAAAAACATGTGGGATATGTGCCAGGAATGGAGCCTTCAACTACATTCAAATGGGAGATATCTTAAAAGGAATGAGGTGCCTTTAGGTTATCATGAAAACTTGCCTCCTCTACACCCTCCCTCCAAATGGGGTGGATGCCTGGTGTCTGTAGGTACGGAGTGGGGATCTGCACGCTTGGAAGTAGTGGTGGGAGCGTGTGGCTGCTCTGTTTAGAGGTGTCACTTCTCCTCTTTCGCTTTGACCTGGTGTGTAGGAGTTACAAGTCACCCTTCTTCCATTGTTTTCTAACTACCCAGCCTAAGCCGAACAGCAAAAAAACAGTAAGCCCAGTTGTAAGAGCTATCTTTATGGTCTAGAGCTATTTTTATAGTCATCTAATCCTTCCTATAGGATTAACACCTACACTTTGAAAGGGAGGAGAGGAGAAGGGGGGGCAGAGCATCTCCAGGTGTTGTGGCAGTGCTAGGTCTAGAGCAAGAACACTCAGCTTATTGCTTTTAGTCCCACCCTTCAAGCAATAGACTTTCACCAAATATGAATTATGCATTTCATTTTATGCCAGAAAGGAGAACTGTTTAAAAATGTGAAATTTGTCTCTGGATGCTGACAGCACTGTTCTCCTGTGGGTAGTTTTCAAGCCACCTTTAAAGTATAAATTTCTGGCAGGGTTATTTGTTAAAGCCGCCTGTTGTTCAGTATCATCTTTGAGGTTATTTTTATACTATTTGCTTATCATGAACACTTGTTGGTTAATTTTTTTTCTTTCCTTTCAGAGTGGTAGATAAATATATATAATTTCTAACAGCTTTGAATAACTGAGAAAATTCATGCTGTTAAGAATGTGGGTTTGTTACTCTTAGTATTGATAATGACTGTATATGACTTCAGAAATATTCATTAAAATACTGGGTGAAGCTTTCCCTATCATTTCAATGCAGTTGTTAAAACCAGAGTATAGAAATAATTTGGAAATTGGACTGATCTGAAGTACAGGGGGTTTTCAGGGTGATTTCCCTCAAGAGAACAAACACAATTTTAAAGTTGGTATTTAAAATTTGTACAGTATAATATTTAAATATTTGTAAAAGATTTAGCTTGACCAAACTCTCACATTTCATTTTTTGAGCACTCAAAATGTGACAGGAACAAGGCATTAGTGGAAGAAATGACTGCCTTTATATTGTGGCAAGTGTGAATGATGAATGTACCTCTTTATTTTAGCTTAATGTAAAAAAGGTGATTTTCTTTCCTTATCAGCTGTTACTGATGCACAAGTGTAATTACAAACAAACTCTTTTCTGATCCATTTGCAGCAGTATTGTGAGAGAAGGAAAACAGAATAGTCCATTCTGCCTTGTGAAGCTATCTCTTACTTTGAAACACTGATGGGACATCCATTTTTCAGATGTTTCAAAGAAAGTGATTTTTTTTTTCTTTAACCTGATATTACTGCTCAGTACTGTAAAATCAAACAAAAATCTTTCAATTAAAGATTTGTTTCATCTGGGAGCTGAGATAAAAAATGGTAAAATCACTATGTGAGCCTAAACAGACACTCTTTTTTGGTGGATGGTTAGTGAAATAATTGCTAAATTAACTGGGGGGGGTGGGGCAATGTGTCTAAACCCACTTCTTTTAAAGTCCTGGATATATTCCAGATATTGCTAGGCACTTACTTTTTTAAAAAAAAATCTGTATTGTAATCTGTGCCAAAGAATGGCCTGAACAAGTATGTAGATGGAGACTTTTAAAAATGATTGGTGATTGCTAGAACATGAAAGAATTGTTGAACCTATTAAAATATTCACCACTGGAAAAATCATAAGCAATGTACTGTTTTGGATTTTGGTGGGAGTAGAGGCAGGGTAAATTGAGTAGGACTGAAATAATGAGCAGACAGCAAATGTTGAAGGCACAGTGCGTAAAGGAGGCTACACTGAGTGGGTACCTTCATAGCTTGCAGCTAAATGTGGGGATGCACATTATTCATAATTTAGAACTTAGTGGCCTGACGTTCCCTGAAAATGTAAAGTGACTTAAGATGCAATTTCACAGAGCAAAATGAAAGGCTAGTTCAGAATGCATTAAGCAATAAGGATGTGTAGCTGGAAATCAGTGAGCTTTTTTTCACTGCAATACATTTGTAATGTTAATTTGGTGTAGCTAAATACCACCTCAAGAGAATAATAGTAACTTCCTGCTGTCTGTATGGCTGGGATTCACCTCATCTGAAATGAACCCTCTGACACAGGTGTCTGGGCTCCTTGTCGTCAAGAGTAAGAGTACAGTTATATTGCTAAAGAAAAATGCATGGCCAGTTTGCTCAGAAGGCTGTTTTGGGGTAGGAAGAACAGCCCTCTGGAGCAGCAGTAATCCTTCAGTGATTATACAAGAACCTGTCAACAAAAACAGGAGCAGGAGACTGCCACCCACTGCACCTGCTTCCCAGCTCCTTCGTGTTGCATGCTATCTCCTGAGCTGTATTCCACCAGCATACTGTGCCTTCCTGTGTCCGTTCATTACTAACTTGCAGTGTGGCATGTGTGGTAGCAAATTGTCTGGAGGTAAAGTCTTGACCTTCATTGTGGCAGCTTCCATGTCAGTGTCCCACTTGCACGCCTTGTCCTCATCCTTTGATCTTCACCAGGTTTCTTCCCTGGTGCAAGCTCTCACTCCAGGATGCTCAGGTGGAGAGGAGGAGATAGGTGTCCTGGCTCTCCTTTCCCATGTCCTCCAGGTTTGGTCACGTTGATGACCTGCCCTCATTCCAGGGTATGAGGCGTTGGTGTTGGTCATGTAGTGGGCCTGGCCTTTCTCGCTATGGTAGGGCAAGGCCTTCCTATAGCATAGGCTGTAGTGCAGCCTTTCCCCACCCTGCAACCTTAAATTCGTGCACAGCTATTTTGAGGGCCTCATGGGCCCCCACGATCAGACACGTACCAGTGTGGAGCAGGGAAAGCATCCAGGCCGCAGCTTATGGGACATGGCTGCAGCCACAAGGCCATGGGGTGGGAGCTGATGAAGCCTGCCTTGCTGGCTAGCTAAGGCATGGCAGCAGGGCCACGCTTGGTGGTTGGAAAATGTCTTCCAGCTTCTGGGGAAAGCGTGTGTTGTCCCATAGGCCTTGTAGCTACATTTGAGTCAGGCGCATCTATTGACTACAGATGATGTCATCGGCGCCCTCATTCCTGAATGCTTCCTCTGTCAGCTCATGTTTGCTGTGATCCGAGTGACTGCTGGTTTGCCTCCATACCCAGCAGACTGAGGTTTTGATTTATTGTGTTTAACTTTTTCGGTAGGGATGTCATGGAACTGCACTGAATCAGCATCTCTGTGAGACCAGAGAGTTCCTGCTTTTATGGATATTGCACTTCTTCTGCTCCTACAAGACCAGAGTGTCATCAGGCTCTAAACCTCAGAATATTTCATATGTGCAGTGTTTCCCTTGAATAAACTGTCAGATTTTATTTTGAGGTAGACTGATCAAAGCTAAGATGAGTTTAGAAGAATAATCTTATTTACAAATACTTTACTAAGATGCATTTCATGTTACCAAGGCATGCTCCAGAGAAAATGCCAAGTGACATAAATGCTACAAGGCTGCTGATCCATCGTCTAAATGCCTGTAAGGAAAAAAAAAAAACCAAACCTGAAAACACTCAGCAGGTTTTTAATCAGATGCTTATACTCATGGTCTGAGATTGGACAGGCTTGCTGTCCTCAGCTAGTCTTGAACAGTGTGGTAATGAAGGTGGGCTTTCTGCCTTTTTTTCCTACTGGACAAAAATCTCCACACTCCCAGAAACACCTTTTTTTCCTGGGAGGAACAATGAAGTTTGGTCTTTGTCAGAGAGGAGTCCATCGGGTACTTTAGTAAGATGTATACATACATAATGTATATGACTGGTTGGAGTGAGTCCAGAGGAGAACCAGAAGATGCTCAGAGGGCTGGAGCACCTCTGCTATGGGGACAGGCTGAGAGAGTTGGGCTTGTTCAGCCTGGAGAAGAGAAGGCTCCGGGGAGACCTTATAGCCCCTTCCAGTGCCTGAAGGGGCTACAAGGAAGCTGGGGGGGACTTTTTGCAAGGGCCTGTAGTGACAGGACAAGGGGTAACGGGTTTAAATTGAAAGTGGGGAGGTTTAGATATTAGATATCAGGAAGAAGTTCTTCCCGGAGAGGGTGGTGAGGCACTGGAACAGGTTGCCCAGAGAAGCTGTGGATGCCCCATCCCTGGAAGTGTTCAAGGCCAGGCTGGATGAGGCCTTGAGCAACCTGGTCTAGTGGAAGGTGTCCCTGCCCATGGCAGGGGCATTGGAACTCGATGATTTTCAAGGTCCCTTCCAAACCATTCTGTGATATGAACAGGCACGTTTCCATTTTTCTGGTTGTGCACTTGGATGAAAGCAAATATCCTGGCCTCTTGCTGCGAGGGTGGCTATCTTTCCGTTTTCTAGGGGCCCTAGACAAACTGAGGAGGCCTGGGACTAGTCTGGGACATTTGCCTGAAATTTCAAAATCTGTAGATGTATTTTCAGAGCAGTAAACTTAGATCGTTATTGCACTTGATCTAATGTCTTTTTAATATTATTCAGTTGCCTCCAACAAAATGCACTTGCTGGGAAGCTCTTTCATTAAGAGACTATGTATGTTTGGTAGTGTCTACATACAGTGATGGAGTGGAAAATGTGGGAAGCCTTCTGTTAGGACTCATACACAATGTGTGATGGCCGGCACAGGCTGGGCCGTGATCATTGGGAATGCTATTGGTTTAAAAAGATCGTGAAGTGACTGTATTCAAATATATATGTATAGGCACTTAAGAGTTATTTGGATGGCATTATGTCAAAAGTGCTCTGTCTAGAAAAATAGATGTGCCTGTCTTTTCCTTACTCCCTCTTTATTTGGCATTTTGTTATCAATCACTTTAGTTACTACAAGATTGGTTATGATGAATGCTTAAATTATTTACCTATCTGCAATCGTTCTTGATCTGACAGTATTCCCAAGGCTAATGTTTACTATAACTAACAGTTAATTAAAAGAATCTAAGTGAACATAGCTTCCTGGTGGCATAAGGTCTGTTAGAGGCTTTGGGAGTTTGTTGGGCAAAAACCTGCTCAGCAAGTTCTGGGGAGGTGAGCTTGGCTTTTCCATTCCACCTTGCAAAACCATCCAGTGTTGAAGGGTTCAGTTGTCATGTCCTGCATTGCCGGGGTGACAGTGCTGCTGTAGTGGCAGATATATCCTGTGCCCCTTTTAATTTCTTTGGTGTAAGCCTTGCTACTGAGTATTTACTTTTCACAATTTGTATTAGATAATGTTAGATAAATTGCCTCTGGAAAGATACTTTGTGCTTAGGGTTGTGGCTGGAATCCGGGTATTGCCCTTTGTGGAAAAACCCTGGGGGTTTGGTTTTTTGGTATCCCAGTGAAACAGAGACCAAATGCCGCGGTGACACATCTGGGAGAAGGTGACGTTGAGCAGCTGCCCACCGTCAAGTAGCCTGTTGATATGGGCACTGCCTGGAGATGCTGGGACCTGGACCCAGGCTTAGGTTTGAACCAGGTCGGCCAGACTGCCCACCTCTAATGGTTTTTTTTGCTCCGTTACTGCTGGTTTATTTTGCTTTAGTAATTATTTACTGGGCAGACAGGGAAAGGGCCAGTCTGTAAGTTGAGTGCAAGGGTACTTGTCTGGAGTGTGATGGGTCTCTTGTAACAGTGGAGTTTGTGCAGTTTAATGGATTATTTTTTGGTTTGAAGTGAGTGAAGATCTATGTTTCAGGGCCTCTTGAGTTAAAATAGGTGCATTTGTCCAAGGAACAAAAATATTTGATTTCAGTAATTGGACTTTTTATATAGAAACTGTTTTTTGCTGAAGGCTTGCTGGTGAGCTGTAATTTAGTGTTTGCTGCAGGTGTGGATTTAAGTGATGTGCTGATGAGAAGGATCCTTACAATCAGCAAAGCGGCAGCTCTGGCAGCTAATATTGGGCTAGAACATCTGGTCTTTATAGAGGGAAGACTTCCACTGAGTGGAAGGAAATTCTCTTGACTCCTCGACAAGCCCGTTAGGATAGCGCCGACAGGCCTGCACCAGCCTCAGTACCTCGCAGCAGGAGGCTCGGGATAAGCCCATCTGAAGACACAACCCAGGGCTTGAGCCTGTTGCGCATCAAGCGTAGTCCGGCAAACCCTCAGACCCTGTGTTTTGGACAACAGGTCTGTTGGGTTTGGGTTTGGTGTGTTGTACACAGGTGCACATAGCACCACCTGACATGGCTAGAAGGGCCATGGTATGAAATAGCTGTATTCCAAAATTCGCAGTAGCAGTGTATAGCCTAGAGACTGACACCTTCCTGCATTTACATGGCAGACATAAGAAAAATATATCCCCAGTCCCTCTCTTCCACCTCCTTTGTTCCATGGTAATTTTCCCTCAAAAATAAAAGTGCACTAAAGATTGATTCTGAGCTGCCATCCGGGAATGGATGGATGGATATTTTTCGTAGCTTTAAAACTAGTGTAATTATTGTCAACTGCCCTGTGGCTATGGTTGGAATATCTACTGATTTTGTAAACTGTTTTGACAGTGTTGTTTACTGGACAATTTCTTAGCACAGTAATTTCTCTGCCACTAATTAAAAGCATCTTTGTAACCCTAGGCTTTCGTTTCTTCTTACAGCAAAGAGCTCCAGGGAAAGTTCTGCATGATGCTGTTTGCAACCACCTGAACCTTGTTGAAGGCGACTATTTTGGCCTTGAGTTTCCAGATCATAAAAAAATGATGGTATGTATAAGGATTAATTTCCAGCTGTTTTTTATCTATATACACACTGTCATTCTCTTCTCCTGCTCCTTACTTATAAGGCATGTTTAATCCTTAGTCTCCGAAAGAAAAAAAGGACGGTTTTAAAAAATGTTCTTGCCTGCTGGACTTGAAGACTTTTTTTTTTTTTTTTTTTAAAAACCAGATCACTCCTGTCAGATTTCATCTGTGTTGAAAGTAGCAGCCAATTCAGACACAAGTTGGAAAAGCATTTTATCTTTATCAGTCGCAGAAGAGAACCCAAAGGCTGGACCGTTTCAGAGTCTCGACTCTGATTTTAGACTCCTGCTTAATTTGGAGTATAGGAATAATAGAAACTTTCTCAGACAGAGAAGATTCAATGTCTGTGACATAGTTCCGTGAAAAACATTGTGGGGCAAGAAAATGAATAAATAAAATATAATGAGGTTAAAACTCAGGAACAAAAAAACTAATTGAGGAAAGACCTGTGTGGGGAGCTGTGTGGCACAGGCAGTTGTCCTGGTCCTGTCAATTTGGACTCTGAGAACAGCTGCTGCAACATTCAGGCATTGCACTAAAACTTCTGGACTGGGAAAAGTATCATGTAGCCGAGAAAGCCAAAGGGTAATGACTTCTCAGCCTCTAATGACTTTCTTTCTGAAGTTTGTTTTGCTTTAGATTTACTGTGTGACCTACTGGCATGTGCGCTAGGGATCTGGATTGTTTGACCAGCACATTCTGGTGTATGCTGGTTTTCTTGCCTGTTCAGTGAATTCTGAACCAGTAGCCTGGCTGACCTAAAGGAGATAACTTTGGGCCGTTAGGAAAAAAAGTATTTTCTGTCATCTATATGAAATTTCTGTAAGGAGCAACGTTTCTTAACAAAGGAAGCAAAAGGGGATTTATCTGCTGCTGCAGTAATTTGTGGTCGTGCCTTAGTGCGGGCTTATGTGGATACTGGAACTGAACACTAGTGGTTGTAATGTTTTAGGCTAACTATAATTACAGGTGAAATTTTTTAAAATGGGTAACAATCTTAAAAAGTGATCCCCTTCACAGCTTGCTCCTAGATTTACGTGAAACACAGTTTCTGCTAGAATGTATTCTGCCAGATATCTTTGGCTAATGCTTTAGGTAACTTGTGAACTTAACTCTTTAAAACAGTGCAACTGTACAGTACTGTTACGACAGAGGGTCCACGTAGGCATGTTAATAATGATATACTGACATTCCTGATGTATGTATGTAAAGCTGAAACAAATCCTAAACTCTTGTGTATGTACAGTTGCACTTTAGTTTTCTAGAAAATAGGGAAGGTCATTTGATCGACCTTCTCTGCTTCACAGGTCATTAAGTTTCAAGACCCCCTGTGCTTTTCTCAGAGACCTGAAGTAAACTAACAGTTTTCAGTCTTGTGAAAACAAAATGGTTTATTTGCTTGAGGCAGAACACAGGAGAGACTGAGATGCTGCCAGTGCCTGAGGCCCTCGCAGTGGCAGGCATTGACTGGCTGGAAATACGTCCAGACAATCGCACTGGGGGAGCCAGGGCTCTGATGAACAGGAAGGGAGAGAAACCTTCCACCCTATTGCCAGTTTGACCTGAAGGAAAATGCCTCCATGCATTGAGCATGGTAACTTGCCTGGCCCTTACTCCTGTAAAAGGAAATATTAGCCAAGTATCTGAGAGCACTGGTCCGTGTTCCTGCTGCGTGTTCAAAACTTTGCTTCTGGAAAAGAGGGAGATCCCCAAATCTTGCCCACATCTAGTCAGCTGTGCCCCAAGAAAGGTGAGAATCAGTGGAAGTAACGCCTCCGACCACCTAAAAGCAACTCACAGAAACTCTGAAGCAGGAGATTTAATTAAGAATCGTCCTTTCAACGTGGAGAATCACTCTGAGCGTAATATTTACACTTAGAGTAACCAGTTTATAGGAAGCGGTTGAGGTGAGTGTTCCTGTGGGATTTAAAACTTTCTGAGCTTCATAATGGCTATAATGTAGAACTCAACTGTTCTGCAAACAAAAAAAATTGCAGTTAACGGTGTGCCTGAGAAGTGGAACACGCACGCGTATCTTATATCATCTGAAAAAAATGAGTTGCTTTTCCAATGTAGAGTGCAATGTAAAAGGAAAAATAAATATTTAGAGCATATTTGTTTGGATGTAATCGTATGTAGGTGGAGTCATATATTCACAGTTCAGCTGTGTTTGTTTCAGCGTGCAAGGCTCCAGACCTCATATCGGACATACTGGCAATTGTATGTGAGGGTGCCTGACAGCTGTATACATTCAAGCCTGCCATGCTTGTAGTGGACAAGATCTGCATGGGACATGAACTTTTTTTTCCTGCTGGGACAAGGAGAAACAAGGCACCGTTGCCAAGGCTGGGGTTTCACAGAGTTTCATCAGACTTGATGTCTGCCCCAATTCTCCAGCTGCTGAAATTCAGTCACTACAGCAGAATGCTAGACTTTGTTTAAAACATAAATAAATAAATAAACTAGCCTTGTAGTTTTGGAGAAAATTGAAAACATGAATCTTAATTGAATCCTCACATTATTTTTCATTTTCAGTTGATAAACCAGGCTCAGATTGGCTGTGTTTAGACACAGTGTGGGAGTTGCATGATGCGTAAGTTTTGATCGCTTGGGTTTGGTGATAGTGGTGAGGTCTTTGTTCAGCCTTGCCTTTCTCCCCACGCACGTTCGATACATGCATTTCTAGTATCCAGCAGTCTGGTCAAGGGTGTTGTAACTTGCTTGTAGGACAATTGGGAAAGTGGAGAAAGGAGTGATGCACTTCTGTCCTCCTGCTGTATCATAGAATTCCTCTGGAGAGAAAGATTTTGTGTGTTTCAAGTAAAATACATTACTTCCATATTCTTGTAAATTTGGCTGTTTCATAGTCAAGATTATTTTTTTTTTTCTCACTACACTTGACAAAATCCCTGACCTCCGTTGCAGATTATGTACATGCCAACTTTTTGAAACAAGCAGTTTTAAGTTACTGAACCGCCAGAAAGTGTCAGAACCAGTTTAACGTGTGATAAACACTATGATCCTATCTCTGGATAACCAAGTTTCTTTAGACCTCTCCCCTGGGGTGGGGGCAGGGAAGGGAATATCCACAAACAAACAAACAAACAAAAGCCCAAAAGCCACACAAAAAAACCCAAACCAAACAGACTTTCATAGGCTGAGAAACATGAAAAGAATTCCATTGAGGAATATTAGTGACTAAGAAAGGGCAGGAATGTGAGATCTTTGCTATGTGGAAGCATTTCTATTGGTAATGATAACGTAGCAAACAGGATTGGAGCAGTTAGAGCAGCAGTACAGGCCTGCTCTTGTCTGTCTTCTCAGGTGATTTTCTAAAATGGATATTTTGAGTATGGTTCAGTCTCTGAATAATCTAAAATTATTAAAGGTCAAAGGTGTATTCATTTCAGTACGTACTCTTTTTCCAGAGGAAGACTTGGTTAATTTGTTTTGTAATAGCTTTAACCTTTGTGATGGCAGTTGGATGTTCCTCCACAAATTCCAGATGTCTCCAAGGGAGGCTCCATGCAATTTAGTGAGATAACAAAGCACAAGTCTTGGGCGTAGTTAGTTATTGGCCGAGGACTCTGAGCTGTCCCACTTCTCCGGGCCCTGCAAGTCATTTGGCTTTTACCTTCTGCATGATCATCCCTCGACTTTCTTAACGTATTGCCCAGGCCCTTCTTACTGACGCTGCAGAACAGAGGTTTAGGCTCTGAATACTGTATTTCCACGCCCTGCTGCTCTTTTGAGAGCTGAAGGAAAGATCCACATGCCATCCTGAAAAACCAGATGAAAGTTAACTGTGTGCAGAAGTTATGCTGCCCCCAGTAAAGAAAGCATAGGCCTGAACTTTCTGGGTCTGTAGAAAAGAGAAAACGTTACACAGCTGTGAAGTCGGCTTCCTCCTGCCCGCGCTTGCTGCAGTGTCTGCCTCGCACCCTGACCAGCAAGGCTGTTCCTCCCCCAGGTGCTGGTGAGGCTCCTCTATCTCCATGGAGCGAAGTGGGCAAGTTCCACATTTGTGCCCAGGTCTCACAGTGGGACTAAAACTGAATCTTATAACACCTTTCCCCCCGCCCCCATTCTCCTCTTTCTTCCTGAGCTCAGCTTTGCTCCCCATTTCTCTACCTCCTCCCCACAAGCAACACAGGGGGATGAGGAATGGGGGTTGTAGTCAGTCCAACACATGTCTCTGCAGCTCATTCCTCCTCAGGGGGAGGACTCCTCACACTCTGCCCCTGCTCCAGTGTGGGGTCCCTCCCACAGGACACAGTCCTCCATGAACTTCTCTGATGCGAGTTCTTCACAAACTGCTCCAGCGAGGGTCCCTCCCACAGGGTGCAGTCCTTCAAAGGCAGATCGCTCTGGAACAGGCTTCCCATGGGGTCACAGCCTCCTTCAGGCATCCACCTGATCCAGAGTGCTCCACCATGGCCCTCCATAGCTGCAGGGCCACAGCCAGCCTCACCACGGGCTGCTAGGGAATCTTTGCTCCAGTGCCTGGAGCATCTCCTCCTTCTCCACCAACCTTGGTGTCTGCAGGGCTGGTTCTGTTACATTCTCACTCCTCTCTCTCTCTCTCTCTGCCTTCAGTTTCTCTCCAGTTTCTTTTTTTCTGGCTTCTTAAACATGTTATCCCAGAGGCATTGTGACTGTTACTAATTGGCTTGGCCTTGGCCAGAGGCAGGTCTGTTAGAGCTGGCTGGCATTGGCTCTATTGGACATTGAGAAGCTGCTAGAAGCTTTCCCTCAGAAGCCAGAGAGAGGTAGCCCCCTCCCCACTACCAAAACCTTGCCACGCAAACCCCATACAATCGTCTTTTTCTGAACCCCTTATTTAATTTTTTCTTTCCACAAAATGAATGGTTCCTGCCCAAATGTGCTGTGATTGTTGCAATCTAAGACAACTGAGAGGATCCTCGGTTTCCCAGCTCTCTCAATATGTACTGCTTCAAAAGCT
Organism: Eurypyga helias; assembly: GCF_000690775.1. NCBI lineage: Eukaryota > Metazoa > Chordata > Aves > Eurypygiformes > Eurypygidae > Eurypyga > Eurypyga helias. The sequence continues at coordinate 2,081 of NW_010237263.1, read as the reverse complement.
GTGCTGCGGTAGTAGTCCATTAACAATACTGTTTCTTGAGCATCTTCCAGAGTTTTGGGGAGATAACCCACTACATATAATCAGGTAGAGCATGATGATCACGCTGGGGAAAAAAACAAAGGAACTGATACTCTAAGCAGTGAAATGGAAAATGCTCCTTTGGGAGTGGTAGCTTATTCAGACCTAACACTGCCTTCTTTTGTTTTCAGGTGTGGCTGGATCTTTTGAAGCCTGTTATGAAACAGATTAGAAGTAAGTACTTCCTTGCTGTCATTTATTTTGTCGGTCTGAGAGTACTTGAATAAATGAGGGCTCTGTCAATCAGGATCTTTATCTTCTCAACTTTCTTCACTGAGTTTTGTTTGGATTATTTTGTATTTCTGGTGTGTCCTTAAAAGATGTACTGTGAGTGTTGTGAAACTGTGTCACATGGACACGAGAAGGGGCTGACCCAGTAGGAGACACAGGTTTAGTCAGTCACTGGTAGAGGCAGTGATGGCAGCGGAGGAAACCATGTTGTAGAGAAAAACACACAATAAATGGAGGATTAAACAAAAGTAACAGTAATCGGGATAAAACACAAAGAACAGGGAGATATTATTGCTGGGAACGAGCTAGCAAATATGTTGCATCTCTCCAGGATATTGCTGCAGCACTTGGAATTGTCTGAGACCAAGAGGAGAGAACAGTTGGGTTAGGGGCATCAGGGAAAGTTATGATGGGTGGCAGGAGCCAGGAGGAATTTGTAAATAGCCATCAGCTCTGGGAAGAGTAGAAGTGAACAGGAAAGTTTTTGGTGATGTTGTTTCCCTGTCAAATATCAGTCAAGTTCTTCATTTATTGAGCTTTGCCATTGAGATTGTTTTCCTAAGTGCTCTTGTGGTCATACTAGTCTGAGTGTATGCTCTAGCACCTCTCCCTCTCGCGAGAGAGATACATTGCTCCTTTTGTCACTCGCTGATCGTACTTGAAAGAGTCAGAACAAATGTGCTGCTGTTAAGACAGAAATAATAATTTGCTAGTGGACTTGAAGAAGCCACTCCTGTTCTGAAGAAAGGAAAATAGACACACATATTTTATTGGATCAACTGATGAAATTGCTAAAAGGAGACTCGGTTTTGGCAGAGGATCCCTTCACCAAGTTACTGTTCTCTTTTATGGTGTGTAAATTTTATTGTGCAATCTCTAAATAACTAAATACTAACAAAAGGCGGAAGGTTAGCATGTGTGTGTGCACTGCAGGTGCCATCAACCATCCCTTGTACATCTTTCTGCATAATAAAATTTGGCCAGCACGTTCCTGATGTTCAATAACTTCCTTTGACATTTCCTCTAGGACCGAAGCATGTTGTTGTAAAATTTGTGGTAAAATTCTTCCCACCTGACCATGCTCAGCTGCAGGAGGAACTGACAAGGTTAGTAGCTGCAGAACTGTCTTTCTTCATATTTTTTTTTTTTATTAAATCTCTGGTGGACAGAGGAGAGAACATGGAATTCGAGATGATTGGGTGAGGATTGACGGCTACTTCTTAGTATTAGCTTGATGTTTTTTGCCCCAACCTCGAATGCACCTTAAAAATAGACCCTAAGGTTTTGTTTCAGTCTGTGCTGACAAGTTCTGCAAAATGCAGTCGTCCTTTGGTTCCTTGGATTTGGAGCTCTGGGAGAGCTTTGCTCACCCCAGGAGAAGGCAATTCGGTAACAGACTTCTCCAAACCTCATCAGCAGGGACCAGACTTCACCATGTGTTGATGCCCTGGGGCACTCCTCTGCTGAGGGACATGTGTGACTCTGCATCCGTGTTTGGGAGAGAGTTGTTCTGCGTGAATTGCCAAGTTGCCGCGGCCGGGGGATTCGTGTAGCCAGTGCAAAAGGCAAAGGTTTGCATGGGTGGAGGTGTGACTTCAGAGACGGAGAAATGGAAAGGAGAGGGAATAAAATGAGAAGTAGGAGGAAGGTAGAGAAAGGTACATGCATATGCAGAAAGAGTACCTTAAAGGTGTGTTAATTTTCAGTGCATTTCAAAAGCTTCATTTCAGCTCTGAATTTCAGGCTGCTTTGGCATAGAATCATGGAATGGT
>NW_010237262.1:0-24277 GCF_000690775.1 Eurypyga helias | reverse complement strand
GGTGATGCCCGGCGGAGCGCTTCCCCGGGGGTCTTGGCACCGTTTCCCAGCTCCCCACCCCCGCCCGGCCGTATCCGCCGCGGCGTCTCAAAAACCAGCCAGCGACCGGGACGGGTGTGCACGGGGCTGCGAGGCGCCAGCCGTGCCGAGGGCAACACCCGTACGGGCACGGTGTGCTTGTGCTGGGGAGGGAGTGCGTACCCGTGTCTGTCGGGGCAGCGGTACCCGGGGGTGATGACCCCCGGAGCAGCACCAGCGGCAGCTCTCTGCAGCCCACTTCGAGGTACCTCGAGTTCCACCGCACAACCCGATCACAGTTTCCCGTCCTCACCATGTTTTAAATAAGAAAATCGACGTATGTATTGCCCAGGTGCTCCCGGGACGCGAGGTGACAAATTCAAAAGCCTGCACAAGCCACAACTACTTCTGACAAGTGTACCCAAAATAGATGAAAAATATTATTTCCTCGTAAACCATTGCGTGCATGAGTCTCACCGTTTCCGCTGAGTCTAAAGGAATAGTTCTGTTTACAGTTCTGTGTGTTCTGGGTTAAAAAATGAAAATGGAACCTCAGCATCATCAGTTTTCCGACTGAAAGAGCTGTCTGTATCCATCTAATTCCAACCCACCCTTCTCTGACATGGCTTGTTCAGGACTTTTATCTGTTACAAACCTGATTCCATCCAGAGAAAAACATGTTTATCTACACGGGGCAGTTGTCAGGATGATCAAATCAGGGAATTACCGTATTGTAACTGTGATAGTGTGGCCCCCCGCGGCTGCACTCTGAACTATACAGACCATTTCCACCCTGCTTTCCACACCGCTCATCAGGCTGGCTGATCACCACAGGCTTTGCTGCAGGTGTCGCAAGCTATGAAATCACTGGGGCCGGCTGGATGAAGATCCCCAAAAAGTGGGCAAGTGAGGAAAAAGCATGAATTCACATGAGTTCAGAAGAAGCAATGAGGACTGGGCAGGAATTCCTTTTGCTTGCCTCCCATCCCAGTTCATTCTGCACCTGCATCTAGCATATATAGAGTAAACTGGCACTTACTTCATGATCTGTAACAGTGCAGATTCTGACAAGGGATGTTTTCAGTGCAGCTCTCAGAATGTCATTTGATTTCTGATCAGTGGGAAGACACTAAAAATGCATTCAAGAAATCTGAAAATGCCAAGCAGCAGATAAGTGTCACCAAAGTATTAAGAAGACAGGAACATTGCTAATTCCAGATGTGCCTCAGAGTCAGGACAAAGCGACAAGGACGGGGGAGCGAACGCTGAGCATATGAGGGGAGTTACAAAGGTACGTGGTGTCCTGGTAGGGCCCTTGGCTTTACAACGAAGGGCTGCTTTCATCCAGGCTCCAGGTGGATGTCTATGTCCTCTCAGGCAATTGGAACATCAGAAGGCACAACTGATGAACAAAGAACAAAGGCAATTTATACTTTGCTGGGTTCCCTTTAGCCTTTGTAAGTACATGCTTTCAGGGCTATACATCTCTCCCTGATGATGGAAAAACAGCTGTTCCCAAGTCATGTCTTGTGACAGGAGGAGATTGGACTCAATCACATAATAGGTATAGTTTCGAAGGGATCACAGAATACCTACTCCAAGTGTCCTCACAAATAACAGGCCTTAAACATAGATCCCGGTATCCTCAAGCACACTTACAACCAGAATAAAAAAGCAAACCCCACCAACAGCAAAATGCACAAGCCACAGGACGGGATGAGGAGGGACCAAGCAGTGACTGAGGTCTAAACCTGCTGCATTTCTAAGCACCCTATCCCGTGGTCTCTTGCCCCATGCTGGGTCCCTAAATGCAGACACAGAGCTGCTTTCTGGGCATGAGCTAAGCAGACCGCCTACACTCCTATTCCCAAGCACATGCTGAGAAAGGTGAGACCAAATTCCAAGGCATAATAAAGGATCTGTAGAGGGTATCGCCAAATTGTTGGGTGAATATTTTTTAAAATCTTTGCCACCACAGATATTGAACAACAAATGATGGTGTAATTTTCACCTTAAAACACTCACCATAGGCATCGAGGTCCTGGAAGACACTGTTGTTAATAACTACACAGCATGTGAAGATCTTGGAAGAGAAAGCTGAAACAAGGAATGTCCCATATCTTCAGGAAAGCCCCTAAAATGCAAGGGAAAGTCATTTAAGTTTGGCAGAAAATTGGAGGAGAGGCAAAGAGAACAAAGGGGCTAAGAGGGAAAATCCATGCCCAAGGAAATTGCTAAAACCAAATTATTGGAGCGGCCCAGGAGATTTTAGAGAGTGCTCTTTGAAAGCTATTGCATGACATCCACCTCCTCCCCCTTCGGGATCCAGCGTATCTGTGTTGAGGATAACATCCATTAGTCTCAGCTTTCAAGTCTCTGCAGAGCCCACCTTCCTGAAGAGCAGTTTACCACAAGACCTTCCCACAGCACGGCTTTCTATCCTGGCAACAAAAGCAGCGGCTTGGAAAAGTGGGGAGAGTCTCTGAACCCTTCCTCCTGAATGTTATGATGGAACCACATGACTCCAATATCTAAGATTCCTCAGTCACAAAGAGGACAAGTTGATCACAGTCATTAGGAGGTTTTGCAGAAATCCAAAACCTCAAAGTTGAGCAGCTGAATATTTCATTTTCTTCAGTTAAAAGCCCTACAGCCTGCACTGTTTACAAACCAATTATGCATTTTCACTTTTAAGAAGACAGTTTTCACATTTTTAGGGTGTTCTAGTTTAGTTCACAGTTCTTATATTGTGAAATCCCATTCTTCACTGTTTTTTGAATCTACAAAGGAGCTACAAATCACGGATAATAGATTCCATATGCACACGAAGAACACCCCTTGAAGGCCAGAGCACTAAATTGCCCATAAACGGAAAGCACAAATTCTGCAACGTATAAATTTACAGAGGGCACAGAAAAACACAGACAATCCACATTTTCCTCACGCCCATCAATGGAGAAGCACTCAGCGTCACTTTGCAAACCAACCACGGTTCTGTGAATAAATAATGAAAGTAAACTAAAATTCTTTTACAGGTACTTGCCTTTCCACTCACTGAGCCAGCATGCACCATCGAGTAATTTTAACCCAGAAGTGTACAGGACATGCAAAACCTGCACCACACTTGAAAAAAATTACCAAAATACACACCATCCCGAACAGCTCAGCAGGTAATGTCACTGTGAATGCTCCTGTGCATAGAATCATAGAATCACAGAACGGTTTGGGTTGGAAGGGACCTTAAAGATCATCTAGTTCCAACCCCCCTGCCATGGGCAGGGACACCTTCCACTAGACCAGGTTGCTCCAAGCCTCATCCAGCCTGGCCTTGAACACTTCCAGGGATGGGGCATCCACAGCTTCTCTGGGCAACCTGTCCCAGTGCCTCCCCACCCTCGCTGGGAAGAATTTCTTCCCGATATCTAATCTAAATCTCTCTGCATCACTTGCTTTGATTTTAAAAATCCCAGAACAGAGAGTCAATCCAGAATGAGTGATTTCCCTCAAAGCAGGCCAGAATGGGCAATTCTGACAGCGTACTCACAGTAACACAATTTGGTGAGCAGATCAAAACATACCACAGATCTCAAGGTGGCTGTCGTAGGAGGGCGGTCTCTCTTCTCACCACTGCTGGTCACCACAGGTCTGCAGCAGTCTTCTCCTCCCAATCTCTGCTTGTTCCAAATGCCCCAAAACAGAACAAAGTTGCTCCTGAAGCAATTATTCTGAATCCTCATCTTCTTTTTGGAATTCCTCATCCACATCTGCATCTATAGTTTCCTCTTAGAGTTGTAGTTGTGGGTACAAAACCACAGCCGTCATTTTTCAGTAGCACTAAAATTGTCTTGAAAGCTGCCACCTCTCTGGAATTCTCTTCTACCTCACTGGGCTCTTCCCAACCAAAATACTCACCTATTCCTATCACAGCGCTCACATGGGAGTAATTATGCAGGTCTTTGTCCTGATCTTCCAGGCCTTTTACAGGAATCAGTGAGGTCATGTCAGGGGCTCCAGCTCATCAGGATATACAACACCAGCTGCTAAAGCCATGAAATTGGTAGTTTATGCTAAGGAATGGGGGCAAAAATTCCTCAAGACCAGGTCCTAACTAATGGAGCTCACTTCCAGAGGAGAATAATTAAGCTTACCTCTTGCAAAAAAAGCAGGTTTAGATTAATGTCTTCAGATGGATTCATCCTCTCACAAGCTTCTGTCTGCCCAGTAGAAAAGACAGTGACATACAAGTGACATATAAGTCCAATGAAGGGCCACCATGGTGGCTTGTGGCTGGAGAATGTGGAGAGGATGAGAGCTAGGTTAGTTCAGCCTGCAGAAGACAAAGCTAAGGAAGGATCTCAGTTGCTGTCTGTAACAACCTAATCAGTGAGAGAGGATGGTGCCACCGAGGTGCCCAGAAAATCGACAAGAGGCAATGGACACAAGTCACAGCAAGTGAAATTCTGACTACATACAGGAAAAGAGTCTTCAGAAGATGAGTTATCAAGCAAAGCCTTGAGGAACATGTTGAACTCTGATATTAACTCTCTTTCAAGGAAGCAGTTGGACCACGTGGCCTCCAAAGATCCCTTCCCCTAAATTGCTTTATGAGCCTGTAACAGCTTTTACTACAGAATGGTTCAGCTTGCAATGCGTAACGCTAATGCATCCACTGCGCACTGCACAACAGTATGTGTAAAAACTGGTATCAGATGCAATATAAATATGAAATTGTAGCATCCATCCAGGCTCATTAGCACGCATGCAGATTGCTGCACTGACACTGCTTCACTGCCTACCATTCTGAAGGCAGCTTGCTGAACTGAAGAAATGCTCTGAATTGCTCTGCGCCTCAGTATTTCATTTATATAATGAGAACAATCATTCTGCCTTGTCTATTTCGATTGCAAACAACTCAGGGGTAGAGGTCCTCTTTTATTATAAATAAATGTAGCACCACGGGGCCCAGAGCCTAAACTCAGGGTCATGCAGCGTGGGCTCAAAAATAAGATTTCCGATAATAACAATATCATAAGCAGAGAGCCCAAGAAGATTAAATTTGTTCTTCCATCCAATCTTTTATAGACAATAATGGATTAAAAAAGGAAAGTAACTCTATCTTTCAGGCTGAAAACAACAGAACTGGAATGACATCTATAAACAGTAAACTAATTATTCTCTCTCTGTAATTTCCTTGCCATGGAAGTTAGAGAAGGAAGTTAGTGACTTTGAGAAACTTTGTATTTACAGTCCAACACATTTGCTGCTTTCTCCAGTAAAACCCTTCTCTCTGTAGTTTAGGCATTTATTCTGCTTGGTGAAGAAATATCACTGGGAAGACATTTTGGATGCAGTTCAAACAACAGGAGAAAACCAAACTAACTGCAAATATTAGCTACAAGCTTTTGATTAGTCTTTCGATGATTTTGGAAAATGTAACTGTGCAAAAGAAATTAACTGGCATTCTCAATCCTCCAGATAAATGAATCAAGGGAGCTGTGTAATGGATTCAGGAAATTAAGGCCGTATTTGTTTTCCTTCATTCTGCACGTGCAATTATAACACTATATAATGAGTTTCTAAAACCTCCCGACCAAAACGATGTGGAGTTGCAAGTAAAAGATCAGCAGGCAGCAGAGAGGCAGGTTGTACACACACCAGGACAGCGACGAGCAGGACAGCACAGGAAGGTCGTAAAAAGCTGAGGGTTTTTTTTGCATGATACCTCAGGGACAGCTTTAACTCTAGGTAAGTGTCAACAGAGTGAAAACAGGCACTAAAAATCTCAGGCTTTTTGCATGCATGCGCAGGACTAACACAAACACTAATCTTCCTGGTATTCAGCTCCTCATCAGGGTTGACCCAGCATCTGGCCTTCAGCTCTCTTCATAGAAAGGAAAACCTGAGTCAGCCGTTCTGGGTTTTGCAGCTCTGGAGTCGAGGTGGCTGAATCCTGGAGAACAGGTATTTAGGCTTAAATTGACCCTCAAGCAGAAAAAATTCTAATCCTTCCTACTAATGAAGTAGGACAGTTGGTTTTGTGTGTAGTTTTTTTTTTTCTTTTCCTTCTAAGTTAAGGCCTTATCTGAGATAAAAGGCTGAAACAGAACCATTTCAGCCTTTCAGTAAAAATATAGGCACCACAGGACCTTCAGTACAATGCTACCTAACACTTAAACTAGCTCAAGGGTTATGAATTAAACTCCTCATCCACTGTGGCTCAGCCTCCAAGGAGAGTTTAAAGGTGATCTATTTAAAAAGCAGGTGGGTAGCAGCACGACGTTACCGCTGTTTCATTTTAATGACCAGGTTTGTGTTAGAACACATTCACCAATATATTTGTCTGCATCATGGGGGGAGAGGTAGGGAGATCCTGCGAAGACTAACTGGCAGGAACTTTTCTAGGGAAGACCCAATCAAAGGTGATTTGTTACGTGCATTTCCAAATACAGCTGGGAGACAGCTCTCTTCGGGTATTTCTGAAACTGCCCCGTAATCATCCCTAGAGTAGAACAGCTCTACCAGTGACAGCAACAGCAGAACTCTTCATGTAACCTGGCCATCAGAAGTGTTTTCATCATCCACACCTCATACATGAAGCTAAATTAGATTCAGAGAGAGGCCTCACAATCCTTCTCAATCAGTATTATCGAATATGCTTTAACTGCTTGAATAGAAACCACGTGATTCAGAACAACCAATTTTGAGGTACTTCATGAAATTTGCCTTCTAGCACACTTTCCAAAACAGATGTTGCTAAGAGTTTGACTCTGCGCTGTCAGCCCACCAGTTTCAATACAGCAAGGCTCACACTGTCCTGTCTTACATTACAATAATAAATTATTTTCCCAGTGCAGACAGAGTTTAAGTGACCTTTACAATTTATCAAGCTGGGATAAATATGTATCTGCTAAAAATGTTATTGTCCTTTGTTCTTCTTCAAGTCGCTTTCAAATGAGAATGATGGATTTATCATTTAGCCATGCAAGAAGTTCCTAAGTTATCCCATGGGTTTGGTGCAAATGACAAAAGTACCATTTCAAAAGTATAAATTTACCTCATCATGTGAAAAAGAAGGTACTAATAAGAGACATCTTCAAAATCAAATATGTTTAATGCCTATGAAAGAAAAAGACTGGCATAATTTGGAAGCTGAATGTTGACTTACAGATGGAAAGACCTATTAGATCATTCGTTCCCTCTCTTTGCCAAGACAGGAATGTTTCCTAAAGAACATTTCATACTTTTCTGCCTAGTCTAATTTTAATAATCTAAGTACTGCAGTTTCTATTGCTTTCCTTAAGATTCTATTCCATGCAAACACAGCTCAAGCTCAGGAAATACTCCTTTTTAAGAATACCATCGAAAACTTGATTGCATTATAAAGTGAGCACAGGAGACTGGCACGTACAGATGGGAGTATGCAGTCACAAATCAGTGGTTTGAGCCAGAGAGGGCATTCAGCGGTGGGAGGGATATGGGACATAGGAATCATGTAGATCTAGAAAGCACTAACAGCGGGCTGATCATTGATAAATGTGCTAGCCATAACAGACATGCGTGTAACAACTACACAACCATTCCTTGGCATTCCTCTTGTCCATAACCACATCCTATCTGAGTACTTCAGCTAGACTCATAAAGCAAGATTCATTTATCTATTTTAGGTATTTCAGGATGGAATGAATCATGCCCTAAAAGTGTCTATTTCTCACCACTGACTTTTAAGCGAATTGGTAAGCAGATTCAGACTTAGATGTGTACGGCTAGAGTTATGTTACAGAGCTCAACTCAGTCACCCAATGGGAGCTTGGGTACTACTTTCATGTAGGCAGCCATATGTACATACCTCAACGCAGGCATGTTAATGTGTGAGATGAATCCCACTCCTACAATTAATTGTGAAATGAAAGTCATTCTCCATGACCTGTTTGCATAACCACCCTTTACGTGTTTTCCTTCCTAGTTCCTCAACTATTTTGCTTTAGCACTGCAAAAGACAGAAAAACAGGCTTGTTGGGAACAAGAATGAAGTGGCCTTCTGAAAAGGTTTGGTTTTCTTCTCTCCACCCCAATGAACAACACGAGTCTCACTCTAAACTACAAAAGGGAAGGCTTGGGAGATTAACAAATGCTCCACCAACTCTACTCCCCCACACTCACTGCACTGCTATGTTAGAACTGCATGATATTTGCCTCTCTATTATACACAGGGAGTTCCAAGAACCACAAACATCAAATGGAGTGGTGACAACACTCCCGCAAGACTGATGGATAGCTCAGGTTGGAACATATGATGGAGCACCTCTAGTGGCTTCCCCGAGATCCAGGGGGATTTCGAAGAGTTGGAGGTCACATATCAGAGGACTGGCTGCAGTCAGCCACATACTTACTACATTTGGAAAGCTGCCGTCTAGCAGCACATCACTGAGTGTGGAAGTCAGTTCTCAGAGTTTGTGAACTTCGACAAGAACCTGCAAAAGTTCTGTCTGTACTCTAGCAGTGTCTCCTCCATCGTGTGTCCCCATACTGGATGCCTCTATTTAGCAGATGACAGATCCAGCTAGCCTGTTACATTTGGCCCCGGCAGTCGCTCCAGAGGGGCAAGGCAATGGCGCTGCAAGTATAAGCAAAATAGTCTTAGGAAGATCAGGGCCTTACCTTTACATAATAATTTGCATTTGCATAATGTTTTTTTTTTAATTAACCAAACATTTAAACAGTTTTCTTAAACACATTTATGTAAAAAATACAATATTCCGTTTGATCTTTCCCACTTTATGTGACATACATACAAAAACGTGCTAGCTAGCGGGTATAATCCCGTTCTGGGAGCAGTAACAGCACACAGACATATCACTGTCAAAAGGGTGCTGATTTACATAGTGTGATCAGTAGATCTGCTCTGACAGATTACATATTTTGTGTCTTTATTAACTGAGCATCATTTTTACATTCTGTTCCAGTTAGCTTGTGACAGATAACTATTTTTTAAAATCAGATCTCAAGGCAAAGAAATGTCAATGTGAAAAAATAAATACATTACTCAAGTTTCTTGAAAGTATTGAACTGGATGACACATCGACTTAAATTGGTGAAATCATGGTGAGTACCTTTAAATAGAAATATTTTTGAAGTAAGAATACCACAAAGCATTAGATATTTTATAAAGTTGAGTTAAATTAGTATTAGAAAAATTATCACTCTTACATTTTTATTATGTATTGAGCTGGATCTGTCTTCCTCTGAAGTCACCAGGAATATTAACATCAATTTAATTAACTTCAAGCGAGATTTAGCATGGAAAGAGTTATTTTACCATGAATAAAGGAGAAAAGGAAGTCTGCATCTCAGCTTTTCCAGCAAGGCACCGAACTTGGATCCACAGAGATATTTAGATATCCAGCTCCCACTGGACAAGAAAAAGACAGGTAAATATATTTAAGAACCTGGAACTCATTAGCTTTGAGCCATATTGAACTCAAAATGTATTCACCATTTCCCAAGACAGGTGAATGGTAAGCACAGAAATGTGAGAAAACAGCAATATAAAATCATATTATAAAAAAGGAGTCACTCAACCTCTGCAACAATGAGCCTGGATCCATTTCCAACATTCGTTATGAACTATCAGAACTCATGCCTACTAACAGCCACGTGCAGCTGGGCAGGTGATGTTCAGTGTTGGACTTTGTGTGCCACTTCTAAAAAACACCTCCTCCAAAGCCACTGAGATTGCTTGGCTGCAAGCACTCCACAGGACAGAGCCAGCCAGGGTGCCACCAGCTGAAACACCCTGTGTGAACCACGGGTGACATTCTGATCTCAGTTATACCAAAGTTAATCAGAAGCACAGAGATGCTAATAGGATCAGAATCTAGCTCAGTGTCAGCATAAAGACTGTGGTTGCTCACTGGACTGTCTCAGGTTACTAACAGATTACTCTTTACATTGCGTTCTTGGGTCTCAGAGGAAAACTGTGGTAGTGTCAGGACAGTTTTCAGTTATCAGCCTTTATTTTGAGTGTGTGCTGTACAGATCTGTGCATGCCAAGGTAACACAGAAATATTACTAATTTTTTTTCCAGAAAAATAAGTTAACTGAATGAAGGGAACTTGGTTATTTTCCCCTCTATTTTATCCTGGTTTTAAACTATGAGGCTGTGCCAAATATAAGTTCATTGTCTCTTTCATTCACCTTGTGCCTGCATGTGGAATTTGTTTTGATCTTAAGTATAACTTGTTTAAATTCTGCAATCATGGCAAAACATGTTTTTTCCCTTCTATCACTTACATAATTTTTTAAAGATACCCTCTGAAAGGTCATCTTATCTCAAATTAGTTTCATCATATGTGGTGTTTATGTAGGTACTAGATGATTCTGTTCTCACAGAAGTTTCTTGCCTACATTATTCTCTCCTACTGAAAAAAATAAGCCCACAGAATGAACCATAGAAGGAAATTTTCCATGAGAACCTCAAATGTTATCCCAAATGGAGCCTGAGGTTCAAATTCGGTTGCTACAGAATATGCCTTGTGGTATGTGCAAGCCCTGCAGATTTCAAGGAACACTGAGACTTAGAGATTTTAAAAAAGGTCACAGCAAACTCATCAAAGGGTTTGCTCCTTTCCATGAGTCTGGTTTCTCAGTGGGCCTCACCTCACGTTCACAGAAGTTGTATTACACACATTCCTTCTAGTCAGAGATCTCTGAACTGCCTTTGCTTTAAATGAACAGCGTAACTCCTTATCTACTAAGCACCTTCAGTCGTTGGCTTCAGACTTTCCAGAAATATTCTACCACGGGATGTAAAGATGTTACATGACAGGAAACAGAAGGTGAATTATCCACGTGAACTAAAGGTGCTAGAGCTTGGGGGAAAAAGAGATTGTAACACTGGACGAAGCAGTAACCAGCTGTGAATATATCATGACTCATTACCTCACCACCTCACTACCATGCCAGTGGAGCTTTGTGGATGTTGTCATTTTTATATCTGAGTATCTTGGAGTATTAACTAGAAATGAACATCAGCATATCAGATGAAGTCCTACTTCCTAATGCTTTCAGAGATAGATGAAAATCTCACTGTGGCTCTGCTATAAATGTTTTTCAAGACCTCAGTGTTTGTGAGGCATCCTTAATTCCTAAATTGAGGATGATTCTGTTACTGGCAAATCTCAGAGATTCAGCCTTGTATTGCCCTCTGATAATGTTACAGACACTGCTAAAGAGCAGGCACATGCTATGAGAGTTGATGAAATGGAAAAAAACAGCAAAGAAAGTCCACTCTTCCATGAGTAGTCCATGATCTCAGGATGTCTGCATAGCTGGCAGAACACCCATCATCCTTAGTGAAACATCTTCCGAGCATTTCAGTCATACTGAGACAGAAGTTTCTGTATCCAAAACACATCTTAGGTTGCTAGAATCCAGCTGCAACACAGTTCTGTTACGATGTTTAAAGTGCCATTCAGAATGTAGATGAGATGGCTGTGCTAAATAGCTTTATCAGTTTCAGTAAAATACATCCAGAGGACTGCAAAGAAGCATTATTTTAAAGCAAAACAAAAATATACAGATTCTGCAAATTTGTGGAGGTGCTGGGATTGTATTTTAATGTAATCTAGTCACTATAAATAAAAAAGCTACTGGTAACATATGACACAGTAATCCTCTTTGAGGAAGTACAGAACAGTCAGAGCTCCTAGCAGAACAGGCATGGCAGTGTGGCATCTTAAGCATGGCCTAGGCATCTGTGTCACAGTGGGTAAGGGAGAATCATTAAAAAACATGGTTTCACTGCAAGCACTGACAGGGACCCAAAAATTTAAGAGTCTTGCATAAAAAGGGATCTTCTAACCTGCATATTTAACTTTTTAATTTTTACCTATTCCAGTCATCACTGCTGGCTTGTCCTTGGTGAATAAAAGAAAGTCTTGATTTTGAATGTCATCTTTATGAGAAAATCCACAAAAACCAAGGAGAGGCGAATGAGAATATGGTATGATTACATAAATTTGAGAGTTCTTTATTGCTATTCCCCATCGTGGAAAAAGGATACTAAAAAAATTCTTACAATAGCGATCCAACACCCTTCAACAAGAGGGCTGTTTTTCCCAGGTAGTGTCAAAATATATGAAGTATAAATTAGCTAAAGATGCAGACTGCATATAGCTAAGTATTACATCTTAGCTGTAATTGTTTTATCAATCATTTGAAAACCTCTGCCCAGGTCTGATCTATTCACATTATTTTTGTTATGCAAGCAGAAGACGCAAGTTACACCCAAGCAGAAAGGAGATGATGGCAAAGCCAGAACAACAAAAAGACACTGAGGATGGGATTCAGTTACCTGTACATAAGCTTCTAATGCCATCTTAGACAGTCTAGGGACTATCTAGGGATCATCTCTTTGTTGCCAGCTGCCACCCCAGAATGGCACTACTCTTCTGGAAGCCCTATGCCGTATCTGCCAGCCCAGTGTGGCTGTTTCAGATATCCTAGGGCACTGGAAATAGTAATGGTTGCTTATATTTAAGCAATGGATCCAACCCTGACAATTTATGTTCAGCGATATGCAAGCTCTGTCCAAGCTAACCCCAGAAAAGGATATGCTGAGGAGGGACGAATGGAGACACGCGAGGGAATCCGTATGAACCGGCTCTGGTCCTGAAACAATACAGCTGAAACAAATTGGCGTATCCTCACATGGCCCCACTGTGTTACGTGAGTTTATTGGCTGGGTCTTAGTCAACTCAAGGGTCTTTGCATGATGGGGGTTTTAGGGGTTGGAACTAGATGATCTTTAAGGTCCCTTCCAACCTAAACCATTCTGTGATGTTATGTTACATACTGTAAAAATTGCAGAGTTTAAGGACACAGAAAAATTTTGGCTTCCTCTTTGCATTTTGACTATATGATGAGGGAACAGTCCTCAGATACAGGTGTCCGGGAAGACCAAGAAAGAAATCCAATGTATATTTCGAATTACACCAGGAAATCTCTCTCAGTAAAATGAACACTCCTCAGCTGTCTTCTAAACTATTTTCCCTTTTTTTATATCTCACCTTCCTTCATTCTCCTGTAACTACTAACAGAAGAGACCATGATTTCCCTTTTCTAGTTTCCTTTCATAGCCACTTAGGATCTTGTATTTATTAAACATGTTGTCCGTCAGGGATTGCAATCTGCCTTGTACCATTCTCAGGTATGTTTAAATCTTCTTTTGTTCTTCCAAGGCTGGCTGACAGAAGTGTCAGGTCATTACTTCAGGCTGTTGCTTAACACTTAGGCTTAACAGTGTATGATCTCTCTCCAGCCTTCACCAAAGACCTTCATTCACTGAAGGTCAAGGTATTAGAGAGTTATTTTAAATATACTCCCAGCAGTGAAGAGTTAAAAATAGACTTCTATGAAAACGTACAGTAATTGGTTAAACCTTGTTAGCCATCACATGCAGATGATAACTCCTCCCAGGAAAAGACACAGCAAAAGCAGCTTTGACATGGATTTATACTTAGAAGAGCAGCTGCAGGCTTACTGGGAAGGAGTTCACAATATAGCCTCTTGGATTATTAGCAGAAAAAACAGCTTGATTCTGGAAAGGAAGGGAAGGAGATACAAGAAAAAATTTCCCTCATCGCGATCTGCAAGTGAATTCCATGGATTCTCTACTTTGAACAACCACCGGTAGACTGCAAGCTTTAAAAGATGGAGCTGGGAAAGGCAAAGCTGCTGAGAACTGGCCTCAATGCTTTATATCAGGCCATTCACCCCATGCATGGAATTGCCTGGACAGATGGGAAGCAAGTGATACTGACTGCTTTATACTATCATAACAGAGAACTAAAGTTTGGAGACTCGAGTATTGTTGGTCAGTTCGAACATGTTCACGGGCTTTACTGGGGCCCATGCTGCTCTACAGACACCCCAGCTCTGCTCGCGCTTCAGCATAAAAAGCATGTTAGCGTTTGGCAGCTGGGCTACAGCGCTGCAGAGAAGAACAAACCCTTGATTTCTCAAACTTGTGAAGTTGGTGAGCCGTTTCCACTGCTGTCTCAGGGCTGTGTCTGGCATCCAAAGAAGGAGGTCTTGGCTGTGCTGACAAAAAGAGATGCTTCAGTCTTGCATGCTGTTCGGACTGACAATACTAGAGTTAAGGCAGATATCAAAAGCAGTGGG
The DNA here is from genome assembly GCF_000690775.1 of Eurypyga helias. NCBI lineage: Eukaryota > Metazoa > Chordata > Aves > Eurypygiformes > Eurypygidae > Eurypyga > Eurypyga helias. The sequence goes on along the minus strand of NW_010237262.1, from coordinate 10,078 downwards.
CTTATCCACTGTGCTTGCTGGACTAAGGACGGTAATCGTTTAGTAGTTGCTATAGGCAGTGCCCTGCATTCCTACATATGGGATGATGCTCAGAAAACTCTAAATACCTGCTCCTTTTGCCCAGTCTTTGATGTGGGAGGCTATATCTGTGCTATAGAAGCCACACTGGATTTCCAAATTGCTGTAGCTACTGAGCTTCCTTTAGATAATATCTGTGGCTTGAATGCGGGCATTGCATTTGATCTGCCATGTGCTACAGAAACTGGTTCTTTAACCTCACAGTCTGCTCTGGTGCTTGGTGATGAGGAATACTCCATGGACCTGCGAAGAAAATCCACAGATTCAGACAGATCAGCTGTCGAGTCAGTTGCTTCTTCTTCATCTGGTCCTGTGGATTTAACCCATATCCTTGCAAACCACCGTCGGTCTGATCCCGGCCCTCTTATTACTCTGAAACGCAAAGACTCTGCCGCAACGAATGGGCAAGATTCTTCTCACTTGATCTTGGTGACTTTTGAGAGGAAGGTAACCACCACCAGGAAAGTCACCATCCCAGGTATTCTGGTTCCTGATATAATGGCTTTTGACCTGAGGGCTCAGATTGTGGCAGTAGCCTCTAATACCTCTAACATTGTTTTGGTGTATTCAGTAACCTCTTCCTGCATGCCTCATATTCAACAAATCCAGCTGGAAAAAAATGAAAGACCAAAGGGCCTATGCTTTTTGACAGATAAGCTCCTACTGATTCTCATTGGCAAGCAAAAGTTCCCTGAGCCTAGTCTCATTCCATCTTCAAGCTCAGACAGGTATGTAATGCGTCTGATGATCAAAGAACTGATGCTGGAGGAAGATTCTTCAGCATTGCCTGAGACTAAGCAGAATATGTTTTATAACTTTGAATCCTCTGTTAATATACCTGGAAAAAGAAAGTTTTTTGAAAATCTTGCTACAGAAGACCAACCTCAAAGCCGGGAGCTGTTAATACCAAGGAGCACAGTTATTCAATCTCCTAGTGGCAGGAGAAGACTCATCGAAGAAGTAAAGAGCCCTAGTTATGAGCAGAGCTCCTCATCAAGTGTGAGCGACCTGGATGAAAAAAGGCTCCCAGGTGACCCCTCGGTAGCCTTGGAAACACTGGATGCTGAACCTACCAACCGTTCTGTGTCTCTTCTTGGTTATGGAACATCAACCAGGCTTTCCAGCAGACCAACTTCCCCTAAAGTGCAGTTCAATGTGGTCCAGGAAACACCAAGTTCTCCTAAAAACAACAATTTGCCAAGTGAAAGAGGAATGAGTCACCTATCTAGAAATTTAGAGAGGCTTTGTGGCAGCTTCAATGAGTTACAACTGAGTCTTTCTGAAATAACAGACTTTGCTAAAAATGGGAGGAGGATATCTTTAACCTATCCATGTTCACAGGAACCACCTGTCGTTCGTATCACTTACCAGGTAACTTTGTTGTCAGCCTAAAAATATTGTGATAGGACACTGAATTTTAAAACAATCTTGTATTTACTTAGCTTTAAGTGAAGAGAATGCAGTTCAATTCTTATCAACCCACGAGAAATGTAACCTGAGTTTGGCAGCAAGCTTAATTTGAAAAGGTATTATCATTTGTCATTGAAACAGTAACTCAGGATGATGTGGATAACTTAGATACTTCACATGGGAGATCTGTGTCTCTTTGTCCTCTGATTACACACAACTGTCTAGGATAGTAGCTGATTTTGTGTGCATCTATCAAAGAGAGAAAACAGAGCTGAGCAGTTGTTACTGTACAAAAGGTTGATACGCTAGTTTAGTGTAGAGATGAACCTATGAGTAGGGTGGTACTGTAGCCCGCCAGAAACATAATAAATTCAAACCTGAGCTCAGATCCAAAGTTTGAAGGTAGCTAGACTATCATGAAGGCTGAAACAAAACATTACTCCGAATTTATGGAAAATTCAGGTGGGCATGGTATGGAGTTGGCTTATTTCTACTTTAATTTCTCACCACTGATCTCCACAGAGCTGGACATGCTCAATTTGTAAAACATAGTATCACTTCAAATTTTTTGGGGGGGGGGAATTAAAAAAAATTCAATATGTAATTATAATTCCATTAAACAAAGAGACCAATGTCAAATCATCATGTTCTTATCCCACCCTTCTTTTGGCAAAATTCAGTAAGAATTTCAACTAAGGAATGTAGGTTGGGTAATTATTTCTGGCTACTATTCTTAGTATGATTCACAGTAATACTACCATTACACTGATAATATTTTTGGTCATGCTGATGCTAGTGGTATTGCTGCTAAAACTGGGGTCCCTTTCAGCATGTAGATGCCAATTATAAATGCGTTCTTATCTACTGCAACATAAGGAGCATTATGTCAAGGTAATAAATTCCATTGTGACGATGCTGAAGTATGTACTTCTCAAACAAATTTGACTTCCTTTTACTTTAGGGGAATCCATACAGACATCTGAGTCCCCTCCTTAAACACTCATTAAGGGAATGGCGGCTCAATTCAATCATAATCATTACTTCTTAGCAATTGTTTGCTTGGCATTTAAGCAGGTTCTAGTACGTTAGGTACTCTGGATAAAAGCAAAACGTTTGATCTGAACTAGTCAAGAACTTAACTTGAATACATTATACAAATTCTGGAGAAAAAAGGAACATGTCTATTTTAAATAAATTTAGCATTTTATTTGCCAAGAAGCAAGCCCTTCTGTTTTCCAGCATGTTCAGATTAATTTAGATTTCTTAACATGAATCAATTTATTTACTTAGCAAGCAGCCCTGTCTTTTGGATTCGATTGGATTAACCTTTCCAATGAGAAGTTTTGGTTGTGACACACAACATTAATCTACAATCTGAAGTCACTGTCCATGTTTGGTGCACAAGCAGTAAGGATTAATTATCCTGTTTTTTTCTTTGGAAGAAAAATAAAAAATAGTGCTTCTAAAATACTGTTAGACTACATTTAGAAAGGAAGACTCTTATTTATCTGAACAGGTTAGTTTCACCAGCAGAAAGCCCTGCCAGAACTGCATTGTTATGACTCAGTAAAAGTGCCACTTAATGTCTTTCCTAACCACACAGCTTTTCTGTGTAAGTCTCACAACTCATGCCTTGCCTAGTTCAGCCCCTCTTCTGAAATCTAACAGGATCACAGCATGATGCCAAAAAATAATGAATAATAGACTGGTGACAAAAAGGCCTCCAGACAGACAGGAAAATATTTGTTTCATAGGCAGCTAATAATTTTCTCAGAAAATAGTTGTTTTGATTAGTTTGGATTCAGACATCTGAACCTTGTTCCTCCTTCAGGAGTTGATTAGTGCTCTGTGAGCTCAGAGACCAGCTGGGCTGTGGGTTCCAGCCAGGCTCTGTGTTCACAGTGCAAAAAGTCAGGAAATGGCTTTATTGCCTTATGATATAAATATCAGCCTGTGGAAAACATTCTAAGCTTTAGAAACACCGCAGTCCAGTCAATAATATGGCCATTATCTTTCAGCTTTTTTCTGCCAGGTGCATGTCTTCTTAAGTGTTTGCATAATCCCTAGCACAGCAGAGACTCAATCTTGATTGAGAAATCTATTATACTATAAAATATAATGATCGGTACTGCATAACCATATTTATGCATTAAAAACATAAAAGGAAAGTTTAAAACATAATAGAAAAAATGTAGCAATAATTAACGGGCAATTACGAACACTGTTGTGCAGAGGCATTATTGACATATTTATGTATGTTCCCAGTTGTGCTTAGAAAACCATAATATAAACCAGAATGTGTATTACTTAATAATTCATAATGTCTGCTCACTAAATAGTCTTCAAAACCTTTGTTTATTCTGTTAGTGCTAGCCTACCTATAAGTCCTCTGAAGTCATGTCCATGCAGTACCACCAGAATTTATATTCTTTGTAACCCATAGCCATAAAAGAAAAACATGATCACTCACACTTTGGAAATGTCACTGCACTATCACTTGTGTAATAGCATTCAGCTACCAGAGGTGACTTGATCATTCAACCCTGAAAAGCAAATATTATTGCTCTTTCATCACATACAGACTTGTGAGTCAGGATAGTGTGGGAGGGCAGACAGACAGATGCAGTAAGAGGATATTATTTAAAAAGAAAAAAAAAAAAGAAGGGATAAGGATCTGTAACAGATTTGTTTCTGTTTCATTTTGCAAAAAGATACTTTTATCATCCCTTTCACCCAGAAAAGAAACAGCTGCAGAATATTTAAACTAGCCTCATTCAAAAGCTAATTGCAGTGGAAATAAAGCCAATCCAGATTTGAAATTAATGGCATTTAGGCAAACTTCTCCAGGAGGAGTAATCTTAATCTGAAGAATATTTTAAAGAATATCCTAGATTTTGTTCGCAAGCAGTATTATGTCAAAAGTCTGTATCACAGAGAGCATATATTGCATAATTAAACAGGAAATAAATATCTTCTCAGCAATTAGTCACCATGATTTCCTTTTCTTAGCACTCACCAGTAATAGTACACAAGCCAATTTGTACTTTTATAGCATCTTCATACAATTTACCATGGGAAACTTTATTGCCAAGGTCAGCTAAAAAATCAACAGTTTTTTACACAGGGCTGGGAGATGAATAGAAACCATCCAAACATATGGCAATCAGGTTTTTCTGATAGAAATACATGAAGTGGAGATAAAGAAGGGGAGTATAAGAGTGGCACAGTAAAATGAACAGAGACCAGGCCGCAAAGATCAGCTGTAATAAGACCATGAACCTTCCTGAAATCCAAAGGGCAATTCTGACTCGGGCTGAACAACAGAAAGTCATGAAAATGATGGAAGAGAGGTGATGTGACTGCTCCCTGGAGTAAGAAACTAGTCAGCCATCCTGAAATTTAGAAGGAAGAGATTTAGGATGTCCATAAAAGGAAGACCTGAAGTAGTCAAGACAAGGTGTGATTAATGCATGGATAACATTTGGAGCAAAGGTTTAGGAATTTGTTATGAACAAATCCCAACGACAGTGTTCTCAGACCGATCAGTAGCAGACAGGCAGAGTTTGTAGAGGAGACACAATACCTTTTAATAGACCAGATTTGTTTGTTGGCTACATAGACTCAAAAGAAAAGCAATATGTAATGTCAAAAAGGAATCCAAGTCTTTGTACTGTGCAAAGAAAGTAGAGTCTGAGTTAAAAAAACACCACACTCAGAACGTAGTGATCGTGGAAGCACAAGCATGAGGACAAAGGGTAGATCTTGGATGACAATATAGCTGAAACTGTAGTTGCAGAACTATTAACAGGTAGCCAAGACTACAGAAATCCTAGCATTGTATCATCTGAAATGATAATGTGCACTATAAATGCAAACTGTGCTGGGATTTAAGCATCCCTGAGCACCTTAGAGCTCTTCAAGTGTAAACATTTTATGGGCTTATGCCTCTCTGACAGGTTAATTAGGGTTGCAATTGGAATGTCCCACGTAAAGGGCAAGCGAAGATACCAAGACCTCCATCAAAATAAAATCAGGATCCACCAAAAATCCAACAGGAATGACAGCAACAGTAGAAATCTTGACGGGAAAGGGGAGCAGTGCAGGCTGCCAAACCTAATCCATACTGCCCGTGTCAATGCTGCACAAGGCTGAATGACACACAGCATTTGAAGTATCAAAAATCATAGTTCTCATTCTTCTTCAGAGCTAACTCTCCTTTCATTGTCTCCTGGCCCAGAACCCCCACGTCTATTTAATTTATCATTTTCTTCTCATCCTACACAATTAATGGAGGGGCAAGACGAAAGCAAGCTGACTAATAGGTACTGAAGTATCAAACCTGAAATTACCACCGAAGCACAACACAAAGAACTGAAATCGAGGGTTTAAGAAAATGAGAACAGAATTCCAGGCAACTACATCACTGTTCCTCTTACAGTGAATAGATACGACTCACTAACCTGGTACCTTTCCTTTGTAAAAGAGCAGATTACTAACACAAAGGATATGAAGAATATTTAAAATACCTGTAATTCAGTACAGTTCTTGAAATGGTGCCATGAGGGAAATTATTTTTCACCAGCAGAGAATAGGGATTAATAGAATAAATACAAGTTGGTTAAGGAATTATCTGAAAGGAAGACAGTAAATGGTTGTAGTAATAGAATAGAAAATGGAAGAAATTTACTAGAGGATTTTTTCATGATCGATCTTCAGGATAATCTAAAAGGTTCATTAATGATCTGATAAAATATGGTAATAAAATCTGCATATGGCATAACGTCAGTAGTAGGATAGGAAGTGCTTAACAGAGGATCAGGATATCACACCTGTAATTTGATGACCGTAGTATCTAGGATTAAAAAAATGGATTGAAATTAATTAATATGAATAGTGATATATTCCAGATTCCATGATCTTTAAGGTCCCTTCCAACCCAAACCATTCTATGGTTCTATGATTAATAGAAGGAATTTCTGCTATGAACTGGATATTCAGGACCTGGAAAGAACCAGGGATGACAAAAGCTTGCACGTGTTAAGTGACTGCAAGATGATTACGAATCAAAAACGCAACACGTCTGTGTAAAGAACAAAGGCGGTCTGGGGGTACATCAGTGGGGTGCATCCAGCAAGTAATGCAATTCTGGGCAACACAGCTGTGAGGGCTCATCTGGAAAACAATTAACGTTTGTAGACACCCACGGGCAAGAAAGATGCATTTGAACTGCAACAGATCACTAACCCAGCGTTAGTGAAAACCATTCTGATTGGTAGCATATTCTTGTTTATCTCACTGTTTCACCAGTTGTTGAATTTAAGTTCATGAAGATGATTTTAGCATCCAGGCAAGTCTAGGCAGTGCATTAGAAAATACAAGATAAATAGTGGAAAAGGTCAAGAGGCAGAACAAGCTGACTTCTCAGTGGGGTTCAAAAAAGTGATAAAAGACATGTTTATTTATCGTGCAGACAAATGGTGTCTAACATCTAATCCAGGAACCCTTTTTACATTAGCAAACAATTTTTTTTTCCATATATATTTGCATTCCAAAACATGAGTTTTGACAGAGTTTGGCAATGCTGTGATGGGCTGGCTGCAACCCAGAAGACCCTTTATAGGCTATAAAATCTGATCAAGGGGCAGGCTGACACAGATGAAGAAAAACAATTCTTGAACTGATGGTTTCTTTCTGCTGGATTTTTGTGGAGGGAGAGTTAAACCTGACAGACTACAGGAAGTTGGCTAAAAAGACTTAATTTGAAAGAATCCACTCATCTATGTGGAAATATATTTGTTTCTTCTGTGATGAATATGTTCTTAGTCTACCAATAAACTCTGGTTTAGGATAAACCAACCAACATGAAGGGCTTTTAATGTGAGAACAGCAAGGCCTCTGGCTTCTACTGGAGACAAATAGCGAGCAGGATCAGGAATTTAGATTTGACTAGGAAATGGTCTTTGGATTAAGGCATGAAAATGGGAAGTACTGAGGTGAGATTTTAGTTGTGTTTCTGTTCTGTCATGAATTATTTGCATGACCTTGAGTAAATCTCCTAATCTTCCTGTGTAATGACTTGATCATCCATAAAATGGGAATACTAAGTTACTTACCTCTCAAGAAGGCACGGGTTTAAATCAGTTAATATATGATATGTTGTGTGTGAACATATCCCTCAAAGAGAAGACGTTAGCATCACTTAAACTAAATATTAAACAAAAAAGGATAAATAATTAGAAATTAAAACAGAGAAATATTCTTGACCTGATCGAATTTGCCAGCAGACAGAAATAAATGTAAAGATGAATAAACTTATCACTATAAACAGAAGTATATGACAAAGACAGCGGGAATGGCTAATGTGAATGCTCACAAGGGATGAAAGACAAAGAACTCTGAAACTTAAGCACTGAGGTCTGTACTTGAAAAAGCAGTTAGGAAGAAAAATAGATGCCATGTAGCTATGTATATATAAAAATGTCTTCCATTTCCCATGGCTGTTCCAATAATAACTTGCCAGGCTAAGCAGAAAACATACTACAACGAAGTCATCCTCAGTATAAATTTCCATCCAAGTGATTTCAAGTCAGCAGAAACAGAGCAAGATTGTCTTCTGATTATTCTTGAGTTGAAGGATAACTACATGAAAAAATGAACCACTTGGGTAAGACAACGTGCCTCTCTCAGTTACAGTCCACCTTTTTTTATAATTCATTAACTGAAGCACAAGTGTGGATAAATTCTGCTATTTCAACCTGAATTCAGGAAAATGAAATAGTTGTTAGTTGTACTAATCCACAATACACAGCAATGGGAAGCTTTGCACAAATACCTATACAGGCAAATAGCATCTTTGCAATGCAAATGCAAAGCACATGCTCATGTGCTGAACATTCAGCCCATTGAGTTTTAAGTGTATTTCGGTTCAACAGAATACTATATAATTTGAAGAGATCTAAAAATATCAAAGAAGTTCTGTTACATAGTTATAGCTGTAATAAAAAGTTACTATAGGTTTATGACTAAGAAAAGGATACTTCATTGATGTATTCCTTGGATATTTCCCTATTAATTACACAGAAACAAATTTCTGGCTGGTTTGGATGGGGAAAGAGATGAGAAGACCTTTGAAAGTTGGCAGTTTTCAAAATTGAAAGTTTTAACGGAAAGATATTTTTACGGTTCTTACAGCTTCAATCAGTCATGGCAAATAAATAAATAACAATCAGCCACAGACTATCTGCATGGGCAATTTATGACAGAGTGGGGAAAAAATACTTTTGCAACAGTTGGCAGACATTCTGATTTACAGGATTCAATAAGACTGCATGACAGCACACATACTATGTATAGAAAAATGAAAGGGATTGATTTAGAAAGGCTGTTACACAGCAAAAAAAGCACGTGTTGACTGAGAGCACAACTGAGTCAAAAGACAGCACAATTAGAAATGAAGATGAGCATTGAAAGAGACATTTATTTAGTAAAAGGTTAGATTACTATGCACAGAAATAGAACATGCAGTTGTGACTTCATTCAACTGTAAGTTTCATATTAGCAAGAAAGATTCAAGGGTATGAGGTAGACACAGACAAGGTAGGACTGGAACAGGAGTTAGGATAGATGACATCTTTTCAACCCATTCTAAAACATTAACTTGGGTCCCCTCTGAATGTACAAACCAAAAAGGTTTGAGAGAATGAGAGAAATAGACTGTTAATTTAAATAACAAATACGTTAAACCTGAGGGCATTGCAAATAAAAGGGGTGCCAAAGGGAAAAAACCACTGTAACACATGGGAACTATGCAGGCAGTACGGAGAGAAAAGGACAAAATTAAATTCACTGACAAAGTATAAAAAGATTGTTTAGGAGAAAATGTCCAATTCGCATGTATTTTATAATAGCAATAAGTCACTGGGAAATTTTTAATGCTAAAATGACTTCGAAATGCTAGCAGATCGGAAAATGTAAATGCAAATACATAACCACTCCATATCTATCGTAGCTCATCTATTTTGTGGTCCTTGCACTTTGCAGTAATCAGAAAGATGGACCACAAAGGTGTCAATTCTCAAGGCCATAAACTTCATGAAGCATGAGTATATAAGGCCTTTGTTATAGTACCCCACAACATCCTTCTCTCTAAATTCGGAGAGATAGGGATTTGATGGATGAACTGTTTGGTGGATGAGGAAATGGTTGGATGGTCACATCCAGAAGGTAGTGGTCAATGGCTCGATGTCCAGATGGAGATCGGTGACAAGTGGTGTTCCTCAGGGGTCTGTACCGGGACCAGTACTGTTTAATATCTTTATCGGTGACACAGACAGGGGGATCGAGTGCACCCTCAGCAAGTTTGCAGATGGCACAGCGCTGTGTGGTGCCGTTGACATGCCTGAGGGAAGGGATGTCATCCAGAGGGACCTGGATAATCTCAAGCAGTGGGCCCATAAGAAAATCATAAGGTTCAACAAGGCCCAGTGCAGCATTCCACACCTGTGTCAGGGCAACCCCTTGTATCAACACTGGCTGGGAGATAAAGGGATTGAAAGGACCCCTGCCAAGAACTTGGGGTACTGGTGGATGA
>NW_010237261.1:0-256 GCF_000690775.1 Eurypyga helias | reverse complement strand
GCCCCTGGCCAGGGGTATGAGGAGCTATATTCTCCCGCTGGCACCAGAAGCCCTGCTGGCATGAGGCGAGGCCTGTGGAACCCCTGTTGCCCAGGGACCCCTGGCCGGGCCTGCTCTGCCATGGGCCTGCCTGGCTCTGGACGGCTGCTGGTCCTGGTGCTGCTGCTGCTGTTGGTGGCAGCCCCCGGCTGCGGGTGGCCCACGAGGGCCTGCCCATCCCCCTGCCACTGCCAACGGCGGATGCTGGACTGCAGCA
>NW_010237260.1:13670-14981 GCF_000690775.1 Eurypyga helias | reverse complement strand
CTTTCCGCTCCCCAGTGGAACCTGCCGTGGCCGAGGGCAGCCCCGGGCCACCGAACTGCACCAGGTTGGCAAACGGCTTCGGGGCAATGGAGAGAGCAGGAAAACTGAACAGCCAGGGAGAGACAAGCAGCAGCAGCAGAGGGGACGATGTGAGCGGGTACACAGAATGAACCAGCCGCCCGGCTGGGGAGCGGGGAAGCGTCGACACCAACGTCACACACCTCCCGGCAAAGTGGGGGAAGAGGTCGCTGCCCTCGCCCGCCCACGCAGACCTCAGGCTGCCCACGCTGGGCTCGCCAGGCTCCAGGGCTCAGAGGGACACGGAGTGGGAGCTCTCCCCCTGCCGAAGGGGGAAGGCATCAGGAAGGCCCGCGTTTTTGCTGTATCCTTGAGGCTTTGCCTTATTCATTTGGATTATCAGGTTTTATCATTGTAACAGGGCAATAGTTTGGGCTATTAAATTGTCAAAATATTAACTGGACAACCAGTAAATCCTTGGCTTCACGCTGAAGGTGTGCTCCCGCTGGGGCGGGCAGCAGACTGACAGCTAACGCTAACGGCACAGACGTGGAAATGACAAGGACATTCACTCTCCCGTTCCGCAAAGCAAAAGCGTGGTCTCGGCACCCACGTGTTATAACTCCAACCCAACCGTTTTCTGAAGAGGGTACCCTGGTTTAATGCCCCCTCCCCGCCTTTCTTTGCTCTGGATGTACAGTTTCTGCAGGAGCGGTTGTGGGCATTTCTGTAACCGAAGGCAAACTTTGAACGGGTAATTGTGGTTAAAGAACAGAGACAAGGGAAAGACAGGAGCTCTTTCGAGCAGGAAAAGCAACATGGAACTTGCCGTGTGTCTAGATGTAAATAAATCCGTACAAACCCATGGCTCATACTTCTCCACTCTTGTGCGCTGATGGGCCTAGTGGCACCATCTGTCCTTTAGCCAGCGTCCAGCGTCCCGGCCTCCGAAACCCTCCCCGGTGAGGCCAGCCTCCGCCTTACGAGTAGGCGAGCACAAGGCCGGGAGGACACCAAGGCGGCCACCTCACTCCCTGTCACCCGGAGAAGCCAGCCAGAGCTGGCCTACGCTCCCTGCCAGCTCCAGGCACCGCGTTCCCTGGCCCCGGGGAGGGCAGGCACCGGGCTCCCCCTGCACCCGCCCACCCCAGCTTTCGCCTTTCCTTGCTCATTGTTCTCGTCTTCCCTTAAACTGCACATTCTAGAAACTGCTGATTTAAAAAATGGTTTCTTTTCCCTTTCCTAGAAGACAGTCAAACCCCAACCCCCCAATGTTTGCTCGGCCCCAAAACA
>NW_010237260.1:12963-13270 GCF_000690775.1 Eurypyga helias | reverse complement strand
GGGGCTGGTGCGCGGTGGGACGGGGAGGCAGAGGGTGAGCCTGGCCCTTCCCCGAGCCACAACGGAGCTGCTGGCGGGTGCCTGAGCCACTGCCTCACCACCTCCCTGCAGCGGTCAGGGAAGGCGCGTGGGAGGACGGGGAAGGGACAGGGAGAGCGTGAATTCCCTCAAACACAGTGCCACGGGAACAAACACCAAAAGAAAAGACCTGCCCCAACCAAAGCGTGTCCTGTCCTCACATGCTCCCGGGAGCCACCACTTCGTGTCAGCCTATGGGGAGGGACGCTGCCCGCGGCCCTAACCGCCC
>NW_010237260.1:11610-12898 GCF_000690775.1 Eurypyga helias | reverse complement strand
GCCCGCCACAATGCTCCCATTAGTTAAGAGTCCCTGGTCATCCTTCTTCCCGAAAAAAGAGGTATTCCCAAAAAGTGAGGGATTTCCATCCGCAGCTGGGGCCAGAGGAGGATGAGGAGGCAGCACAACTGCCTGTCAGGCGGAGAAGCCCACTGTGCCTATTTTCATCTCTCTGTTACCTACGATGGTACTGCACTGCAGGTAGAAATTGGACCATTATTACTTGGGTAAAAAATGGCTTTCCAACTAGCATGCAAAGAAAAAATACCCCAAACCCCAACCCCTAACACTCAGTCCCAGTCACTGAGATGTAGGAGACCTACACTTCAAATTGTCGTCAGCTACGAGCTCTAGTCAAGAAACCCACTTGTGACCTTTCCAAAGAAAAAGGGAGTTCTGCCTTTTTGGGCCCACCAGCCACTGCCAAACTGTTTCAGTTCAACCCACCAGACCTGCTCCCACTCCAGCGTACGCCGCTGGAAGCGAAGGCCCACCCCTGCCTGCCTAGGGAGTACAGAGGAAAACCCGCAAGCGCCCCGGCACGCAGGCCTCGCGCAGCGCTGACGGCCTCAGTCTCTCCGCGGTACGAAGCTGCGTCGCTCTCGGCCCCGGCGTGCTTTCGGCAGCGGTTTGGGTAAGCGGCTGTGTAACAGCGTCAGGGCAATTGCATATTCCAGCGGAGGCAGCAGAGGAGCTGCCCCTGGCGTGGTGGCTGGGCCCCCCCGGAGGCCTCTGCGAAGGCTTGTGTCAGCCCTGAGAGCCAGTCTGCGGCAATAACAAAAGTAAAACAATGAGGTACGGAAAGAAGGGCCCAGCACTGGGGAAGAGACCAAGAAAGAAGAAAACAGCTCGAGCACTGCCAGAAATAGCAAAACAACTGAAACCCTTTTTCTCCTCCCTCCTTTTTTTTTTTTTTTTTGCCAGGGTGAGTTAAATACGTCCCTTTGTCGGTTGGTTGGTTGGTTTTGGCAAAGTGAAGCCCTCGGCCCAGTCTCTTTCCTGGCTGTGCTAGTGAGTTACCGCCACAAGTGCTGCGCGGCCGTGAAAGCCACCGAGAGGAGGAGGAGGAAGGCAGAAGGCAAAGATCTGCTGCTGGCCCCATTGATGCCATGTCCAGACTGCTTAGGAATAGCGTGCGTTTCTGGCTGCCTGGTGCTGGGGCTCTTAGAAAGTCTTTTGCCACAGACGTCGTCAGGACAGCTGTCACCACTCCCCGAGCCGCTCATGTCGTCACCTGCGCAGAGACAAACATGAGGTGAGCCCCAGCTGCCTCCCAACGACCCTGCCT
>NW_010237260.1:7745-11587 GCF_000690775.1 Eurypyga helias | reverse complement strand
CCTGGCTGCCGGGCCTGCCCCAGCCACCTCCTCTCTGCACCTCTCACTGCGGGATGACAGCCCATGGCTCATCTCCGTTCGACTTCAACCACCCGCTGCTGCAGCAGCTAGAAACCTCCGGTGCAGACAGGAGCAGCGGACCCATCAGCAGGGCTGGGGCTGGGGAGCCCACCCCAGGTTTCAGCCGGGCACTGAGAGCAGCACAGCCTCCAGCCACCCCACGGCAAGCTGGCTGCACTCCAACAGCCCTGAGCCTGCAGGCAGGACATCAGAACCCACCCCTCTGCCCTTCAGGCCTGGCTGTGGGATCCCCCTCAGCCCATCTCGCCTGCCACGGACCTCTCTGGTTCCGCTAAACTCACTTGCGTCTTGGAAATCCACGTCGTTCCCGATGTTTGCGTTGCCCAGCCGGTTTGTCATGATCTTCAGCTGCATGATTTGCTGGCGAATGGTCATATCTGGCTTGGTGATGTCCACCTCCACCTCCGGGTTGTTAATCTGATTAGCTAAGCCGTCCCCCATCACTTCGGGCAGGTAACTGTGAAGGAAGGCGACAGGTTTAGTCTCCTCCCCGCTAAGCTCACCTCTTCCCGTCACAGACACCAGCGATAATCCATCCTCTTCGAACTCCCGAGAAGCTGGTCGGTGGTGCTGGCTGGTCCAACAGCCTCCACACGCCGGTGTTTGCTGGAGGCAGCCAGCTCTAGGGGTGGCTGAGCCACGCTGCCTTCGTCAGGCCCATCAGAGCCTGGGGCTCGCCCTCAGGCCATCCCTGCTTGCAGGAGGTGGCTGGTGGCCTTGCAGCATCCCCATCCATTGGGGGTGCTTCCTGCAGGAAAGGTGTGTGCTCTCAGGCTGGAGCCACAGTGACATGCCCCTGTGGAAAAACTCTGTCCATATGGGAGGCTGCGGAGCACCCTCATCCCTGCCCAGGTTAAACCCCGGGGGGACTGGCACCCTGTGACAACAGAATGCCCCCAGCCCGGTACGACCAGACAGGCCTTCAGGGAAACTTCAGTTAACTGGGATCTGTCAGCCAGCAGAGCCGCACTGCTCCCTTCGGCAGTGCCCCAGCGCACCCGCTCCTGCAGAGCTGCTGGCAACAACGGGAAATAGGGAAGTGCGGTAGGTGCCAGCTCCGGGCTGACAGAGCCCAGCCCAGCAGCTCCACAGAAAGAAGCACGGAAAGAGGCACGTCCAGTAGCTGCCCACCTGCCCTCACAGCCACCCTGTACCTGTCAGCCATGGCTGGGAGGGTTTCCCTGGCTGTTTGATAACACCCGGTGCCTCCTCTCAGGCAGGAACAGCATTTCAGAGCAGGTATGGCTAGGAAGATGTGTACGCAATTCCTGGCAACAGCCCTGGAGTTTGTGAGGTAAATCCAGCCCTTCTGCATGCTCATGGAATTGTGAAACTGCTTCATTAGTACCAAACTACACGGTCATTTCACGGCGACTGCGTTTCAGTGCTTAACCCTCCAACACACAGCAAAATGACAACAGGCTTGATGTTCCCAGGTACCGGATTTTCAGGAAATGCAGCATTTCTGTGGACAGGGACAGACCTTTCGGCTCAGCCTGGGGCTTTTACCAAGCCCAGAACGGTGCTATCCTGGCACCCTGACCCTCTCCATACCTGCCCTTGGTCATCCCGTTCCAACACTTGTCGTCTGCCGCTGAGCTGGCCATTACTTTTTTGCTGCACAGGGTGCCGGGCAGGGTGATCCAGTAAGTCTTGAGAGCTGTCAGATTCCCTTTGGCATCCAACACCTGTAAAAACCAGAGGATGCTCAGGGTCAGCAGAGCTTGGGGACGCCACAGGACTCTGGAAAGGACAAGGATTCTGCCTGGTTTTTTTTGGTTTACCATCACCAAGTCTGTTTTTATGCAGATGAGGGGTGAGGTCGCGTGCTAAGGACAGTTCTGGTACCCTAGGATTAACCAGGAGGAGATGGTCTTCGGGGCGTGAGGGCAGTGCTGAGGAGCAGCCTTGGTGGGAGCCTGCAGGGCTCTGCCAGGGTGGGACAGGCAGGTGTCTGTGCGTGAGGACCCTCTGAAATGTGGGACCATGGCAGATCCCACAGCTCACTGTCCACAGAATCCAAAATCTCCACGGAAGAGGACCTCTAGCCCCAGCATCCAGGCCGGACTGCCTGAGGCTGAATGACACCGATGGCAAGGAGCCTTTTCAGGTAAGTTTGGCAGCAAACCCCTGAGGAATTGGTATTAGCAATCTGGACCCCAACACTGCACGTGCTTAGGCCACAGCAGCATCCACTGACCCCATCTCCTTCAGACTCAGCATAGGCGCCTTGGCAGCTGGCAGGGTGACCTGCCCGACCCGCAGCGCCCATTGTCGGGCTGCCAGGGGAGCGGGAAGGCCAGCATGCCTGCCCAGGCACACAGCGGGGAGGGGGCTTTGCCTGCAGACTCACCAGCAGCTCCAGGGCTTGCGCAGAGGATTTTGCTTCCAACGCGACCTTCCCCCGCCTTTTCTTGTCCTCGCTGCTGGAGCCTTTTGTGCTGATTTTGGGATTTCCACAGCCTTGGAAAACCTGAAAAACAAACCAAATGCTCTATCCCATGTTTTGATACTACTTATTTAATTAATTAGCACTCCGGTTATGTTTGGGTTTTTTTCTTCTGAATATATTTATCTTTCCTCCTGCAAGATCTCCAAGATTCCGGCTTAGTTTCTGGTCAGGTTACTCTTGTGCCAGGATGTGTTTTCAGCACACTGTAACTCGTTTTGCTCATTGCTATTAAGCAAAATGTTCAGGACTAACACAAAATCAGCACATGTTTTTGGATGAGTCACCAATGTTGATATTAAATTATTTCTAGCAAATTTGATCTGTTCCTATTATGTTTGAAAAATACAGCTCTGGGAAGAACAGGACGGGAGTTGCTCACGCTCATTACAGCAGTGGTGTGGCTTGCAGACGGCAGAGCATGTGAGCTTCACTGATACGGACAACAGACCGAGGTGGACTACCCCACCGACTCTTGCGGCCGGCACCCACACTCAGCAAACGGATGTCCCTTCCGACCTGGGCAGTGCAAGGGCAGGAAACCTGTCACGATCTGCCAGGGTGGATGTTTCAGGGGCAAACGGGAAGCGGAACTGATTTACCTCCTAACTTTGGGTACCTCCCTAACTACCTGCCCAGGCACACTTTGTAGCCAAAGTAGAGCAGAAGCACTTTGAAGGTGCAAAGCCTCAGACTTTGCCTCTAGGAAGAGACAAAGGGTGCCCTGGAAGCACCGGTTTCTCCCAGTCTCTGCATGACCAGCCCAGGCAATGACACCCCCGCTGCAGACAGCCAGTGCTCAGGCACTGAGCCTCACTGTGGCTGGTGGAAGGGGTGCTCGAGCAGCCAGATTTTAGTGAAGTATCAAGGGTCAGGGGGGGCCTTTCCACTGTTTGATTCAGGAAACACCAGCCTTTGCAAAGCAAGCCATCTGATTTGAAAAGATGGCTCCAAGCTTGCTGTGGTTACCAGGGCGCTGTCAGCAGCCATGGATAAATTCCACTTCGCACAGTGTCCCCTTACAGCGGAGGAATCAAAACCTCCAACAGGAGCACTGCTAACACAGCTCATGCCATCAGCAAAGTCCTAATCCAACGCCTCTGGGGTGACAGTGGGTCTCACTGCTGTGTCTGAGGGACACTCAGCCTAGGAAGGCCCCTCCTGGGGTGCACTGTCCCGCTGACCAGAAGGATCCAATGACCAGCACTAAGCCAATTTGTTCATCTGTCTCCTCTGCTCACTGCAAAGAGCCCCGCCGTGAGAACTGCATGTAGAGCATTTTCAACTTGGTTCTACCAATTTGGTTCCACTG
>NW_010237260.1:0-7735 GCF_000690775.1 Eurypyga helias | reverse complement strand
TGCTGTTAGCAGGAGACAACTCTTTCAGGACGTAAAAGCCCTGGGAGGTCTCCAGGAGAGTGGCTCTGGTGGAAGGTCCTGCACAGCATGGTATCACGGCAATCCTTGTGCCAGCCCAAGGGCGTGTGGTGAGCAACACTCATTTCTGATGGAGAGAACACGTGTCCTGCAGGCTGAGGTGATCAACAGCCTCCTGCACAAGGAGAGCAGAGAGATGTCTGCAGCCTTTAGTAGCTCCTGCTGCCTGAAACCCATCAGTGAGCTGCAGGGAGCTGGGGGTGGGTGCGGGGGAGCACTCAGAATGCTCTGCAGTGAACACAGGGCTCAGTACCCTGTTTCTTTCCAGTTTTTCTTTTCCAGTGTTTCTTTCCCATTTTCCCCAGGTGCCAGGAGAACCCATGACTGAGGGTGTCACTGGGTCCAAGGGCCACTTCTGGATCCTCTCACAAGTGGCAGATGGTGCCCTGGCTCTAGGCTGGCAATGTCTGAGGCCCTCAGCTGCAGCCCAAGCCTGCTGCCCTTGGCCCTGAGAGACACGACTCCCAGGACTGGCCTGGGCCAGTCCTGAGCTCATCTGAGGAGGATACCCATTACCTGATCCCTTTGCCATGCTCAGCACCAGAGCCTAGAGCTTCTGCAATCTGCAGCTCCTGACCTCTGCTGCCAGTGCCACCAGCAAAGACTGCCCCCTTCACCTGGTCCCCAGATCACACGGAGCCGCTTACCAAGCATGTTTGGTTGCTCTAGTCGAACACTGATTAGACTATTTCCTCCTTTTCCTAATACCAGATTTACTATATGGCCCTTGGAAAGACTTTTCTTTGCAGGGGATGCTTTGACATGGGCCAGTGAATTCCTGCTTGGCTAAGCGATACTTCTGGCCTTTCCCTTCTCCAAGACCCAGTTAGGACCTGCTCTCTTTTCATCTGCATCTCTGCCCTGACAGTGGGATAGCTGCAGCACTTGGGGAATGTCTGGGCCAAAAGCAAAATCCCTGGAGGGCTGATTTTTATTCCCAAAGCTTTTCTTACCTACAGCTACAGAGGTGATTGTGGTTAAGTGGATAAATATACTAAAAATAGAAGACGAAGAGAAGAGAGCTTCATGATGTACTTCTTGGAAGAGAAGTGAGCATCTGGAGAGCCTGTTTTATACCCTCCAGATGGACTGCCAGATTGCAACTCTGTCCCACAGATACAACCTGATAGACCAGGGTTTCCACTGCAGAACATCACCCCAAGGCAGGTTAAAGCAGCTGCCTCCTGTCACTAGGGATTGTGAACTGTCTGTATATGCCTCAGCTCAGCCTGTAAATGCCTCAGCTCAGCCAAAATACTTCAGGACTCCTCAGACACAGAGGCACCTGACAGCAGAAGCACCATGCCTCCCACAGTCACTGCACATGCAGTCCCACCGTGTGCGTCTGTGCCTAAAGGAGGCTGGCTGGGGCAGGGAGAAATATTTGGAACCACTTGAGAAGGTTTTCCCTGTGTAAGATGGTGGTCTCCTGTCATTAAAAGAGTGGGCATTTGACCTCTTTCATCCTTCATCTGCTTTAGTTCAGTTGAACAGTGAGCACGAAAAACGTTTGGTGCCAGTGGTTACACATGGTGTATCCTCAGTGTATCCTCACCCTCTTACCTTGGCTGTGATTGAATCCTTGTTTTCTTGCAAGTTAGAGATAGCTTCAGCGATCCTCATGTGAATGGTCCCTATTACGGTGTCTACGTTGTACGTGCCATCAATCCGATCAGCTACTACGACCAGGGAGTCTAGAAAAACCAGACAGAGACACCTCTCATCAGACTCTGCACAAACTGCCTTAAAGCTCATGCTCACGCCGGGTGGGATAAGCTGGTGGCCTCTCCGCAGGCTTGTTGGGAGACACCTCTCTGTCCTCATCACTGCTCAAGTGCATGCTCATACTCCTCTGGGATAGGAGAGCTGTCCCTTCCCAGCATGCAGGTAAAGCCTCAGCAGCAGAGGAACAGAGGTCACCCTCCTGCAAAGGGTGAATGCAACTTGTACGCACACAAAGCGACCAACACTTCCTGGGGTGCTACAGGAAGGAAAAATGGAAAATTGGTGCAGAAATATTAAGTAATGTGTAGTAATATGTGGCCCTAACCCTCCTAGCTCATTACATGTCTTCAGCAAAGCACTGCAGCCTGCAGGCAGTGGGAGAATTTGGGTCAATAAAGTGCCAAACGTACTGGATGTGGGTAATAGCTTTTGTGGCAGCGGAGGAGTGAGAAAAGGAGAAAATTCTTCTCGTCATCACCTCTGGAAGGACAACACATGACCAGCCAGGGCAATATCAGGCTATAAAGGTAGAGAAATGGCCCAAAAAGCCAACAACTAAACTGGTAAACAAGACAGGGAGTGACTGAGGGGTGCCTCTTGCTCTCAGCTCCTCTTACCTTGGCAAGCTCTGATGCCCAGGCGCTCCTGCCTGGCCTGCAAGCTCCTGCCTGGATGGCTGCTTTGGGACTGTGCTTGGTTTACCAAAAAATTACCACCCTCTGCCAACCTCCAGAGATGATTCTCAACACTCCAGGTGGCCTTGAAGCGAGGACAGCTGATATGCTCGCAGGGCTCGGGGCACTGGGGAATGCCACTGCAGCAGAAAGCTGGCATCCTCAGTGTCCAGGGAGATTTACACGGGATCTGGCTTTGACAATCAAAAGGTGTAATTCTGAAAGTCACTGCTGTGCTGCTGCTGCCCCAGTTCCCTACCACTCGTGCTTTAGTAGTCCAGAGTCCAGGCCATGCATACGCTTCAGCAGCATTTAGGGACTTGGCATTTGGTCACGTGTGGCCTCAGTTGGCTCCAGTGTGGTGTGTGTCGCCCTGGGTACAGGGGACACCCCCTCCTGTCTCCTGGCAGGACAAGGGATCTGTCAGAGTCCTGGGGCGGCTCATGCTCATCTGGAATTGAAAGTGCTCCATGCTCCTGTGGCCTTGCCACATGGAGAAAAAGAAGTGCGATGGCTTCGTATTTCTTCTTCTCTACACAAAGAGGGTCAAATCCGAGGGTCTAGGTTGGGGATCTGTACCTTTCGTAAATGAAGTTATTCATTAGGAGTGATTAATTCTTCTGTCCTAAATCCTGATACCTCACCCATCAGCCTGGCAGGGGGCTGTCACAGCAGATGGTGTGATGTTGCAGAAAAGCTTATTCAGCATGGGTTTGTACCACTGACCTTGCTCAGGAGCAGCAAAGCCACCAGATGAACTGCACCCAGCAGTTCCACAGAGTATCAGTACAATGTGTCCTTCAACCTACACCATCCCACAGCATGTGTGTGTCACCCGTGATATCGCTTTAAAGGACTGACGCTCATCTGTGAGCCGCACAGACTGCCTTCAAGCAGGAGTCCAGTCCAGCACAACCATGGAGCTCTGCCACTTCAGTCATGCCAGGAAAGGGCTCAGCCCTTGCCTGGGCAAGCCAGCAGGACTCGGCAGAAAGATCCCAAACGATTTCCATGAGGTCTAGGTGAGGTCTGGGCAGAAACACCAGGTCCACAGTGGATGTGGTGTGTAAATAACGAGGGCCTGATCCTGAGCCTGTGGTTGTCAATTTATCAGCAGGCTCAACGCTCGCAAGTATGGCCTCTGTGCTGTTTTGTGATTGATGTTCAGACCCTGACAGCTCCCAGAGAATACCAAACCAGGCAAGGACCGGACGAGGGACAGCACAAAGCCACAGGAGATACCAGATCAGGCTCACAGTCAAAAAGCAGGTACAGCCTGCGGGGAGCAAGGGCAGTAATCAAACAGCTGGGAGGGCTCAAACCTCAGCCAGTCTGCAGCATGGATCACAAAATACTTTTCGCACAGGTCTGTAAGACAGGATTTAACCACATGCAAGGTCACAGCTTGGAAACATTATGTACTTATTTCCAGCATTTAAAAAAAAAGAAAAAAGGTTTGGCTGGTTAGCTTGAGCAAGAATGGAAGAGTGCCACAGTTCCCAAGTTAATGCACTTCCTTTTCCTGCAACACAGTCCTATGGCAGCACGGATTTCCATAGCTAAACGTGCCATACAAGAGGGTAACTTTTTCTGTATTCTGGGAAATAACATCTCCTGCAACATTAAAGAGCTTGCAGTTTAACTTTCCTGCCACTCAGGGGTTGCGGTATCATCTTTGAGACTGTATTTTCCAGACAACTTTAGCTTGCAGACGCACTAATGTTGAGATACAAGCATTTAAACCAAAGGCAGCACCCCCAAATTAGTGATGAATCGTGTTTGAACCACTTACTATAAAAATCTCCCTTAATTTGACCTGCCCTAATTTGTCAAATTGAAAGCATAACTCTGTGCTTAGTGTGAGAAAACCCTCTCCTGCTACAGTGAAGGGCCTGGCGAAGGGTGAAGAATGGACCATGCCAGTGAACTGCTACCTCTGACTCCACATCTCGCTCCAGTCCTTGATCAAACTGTGACCTCTGACACTAAAATGTACAACTGCAATTTGAAATAAGCACCGATCTCCTCCTAGTCATCACCCCTTGACAAGAACGGTGTCTCTTGAGGAAGAGGACACCAGAATAAGTACAAAATGCAGTCGGAATTGCCTCCCTGTCAATCAAGGAGAACTGTACATTGACCTTTGAGGAGACGGGCAGTCATCCTGCCAGGAGCGCAGTGACAGGTAACAGTTGGCTTGCTCTGGTCAGAAAGGCCAAAGCGCCATCAAAATCCTGATGCAAACCCTTGGGGAAGGGAATATTCCTCCCTCTCTTTCATGGGGCCTCCCAGGCTGCTCTCATGGGGAGCACTTCCAATTAGCTTCAGCAAGTTGCCACTTGGTTCGTTAGCCCCCAGAGTGAGGCAGGCAGCTGGCCAACGCTCCTCACCGAGCAAGTGCGCTAGCCTCTGTGCAGTGGTTCGATACTTTCTTTGCAGCGTCCCATGAGAGGCAGACAACACTCCCTGAACTTGAGCGGGACTGTCATTGTTAACACCACCACACGTCAGCCCTGAGCCAGGCTGTTGGGCTGCAGACGGCCAGTGAGCTGGCAGACTCGCTGGCCAGGGAGCGGGTGCCAAGGCAAGGGAAAAGGCCAAGCCCAAAGCCCATCTCCCCTGGTGCCTGCCTGTCATGAGCCCAGACAAACACCCGGACTCCCTCAGGTCTGAGATCACTCCAGGTCTAAATGTACAAAAGGGGAGCCTGCTGGGTGACGCTCTGTGGACACAAAGAGAGGTGAGAGCTTTACCACTGCAAACTACCTCCCCGAAGAACTGCAGCCGGGGAGAGGGTGTGAACTGTAACACAAACACTCCGTTTTCTAAACGCAGACCCTCACCTGCCTTAAACCATGTCCACCAGCTCCACAAGCTGCCTGCAGCAGCAGTTCACATTTAAACCAGGAGCCGCAGACTCCAGAAAAACAGCTGAGGGACACAAGGTCTTCTTAAAAGAGATGCTCAGGTCTGATGGGGCAATGCAGAACACCCTGCAGAAGTGCCTGGTTGAAGGTCTCCAGCCTGTGTGGCACAGGAGATCACACCACACCATCACAGTGATATTTTGGGCTTTAAACTCAATGAAATGTACATCCCTGTACACACACAACCCACTTCAAGAGACCCATCATCTGAGCTGAGTGACAAAACCAAAATGGAATGAGCTCTTTCCTTATTTAAAATACAAGTCCAATTTTCCCATTCCTGGTACTGCCTGCGGCTTCTCTTGTCCCCTGTATTTGTTTAAGGCCCCTCTTTCCATTTAGAAGTACATGATTCTGATCCCTTTTCTCTCCACCCATGGAAACAGTTTATGGCTTCATGTTTCTAGACCACCTCCCAAGGAGGGCAGCAAGCACTTCTCCTGTGCTCTCACAAGTGCGCTGGTGTGGATGAGGAGGGTGCTCTGACCGCGTACAGGTGGCAGGATCCCTCCCTAAGCTTCAACACTTGGGAGGGAAGAATTACTTGAATGTGAAGTGTGGGCAATCCCAAACAAACACAGGCAGGGTGAAAATTCTTGAAGACCTTGTTAGCCAGCCAGCAGTGTCCTTTCTAACAGTATGAAAGCCTGCAATTGCTTCTAGGTGTCAGATCACGGACAGAGAAACCGTAGTGTAAAAAAGCCTCCAACAGTCCTTTCTTTACTCTCCAAACACTGCCCCAGGGAGTTGAAAAGGTGCTGTGAGGGGCAGCTGTGCTGCAGCAGAGTGAGTCCATCTTACCCATCAGGTACTTCCACTCGGTGTTGAGGTCCGCTTGGTTGGCCAGGCAGCCCTTCACGACGTTCAGGCAGTAGTTGTTGCAGGGCTTCACGCTGGACATGCCCCGGCAGTGTGGGCAGTACATCAGCTTCATGATGGCGCGAGTGCACTCGTGGCTGAGAGATACCTGGGGGACACAGATCAGAGTCAGGCACACAGGCAGGCAAGGGGGGCCCAGCCCCATGAGAAAACTCCCCCCTTCCCTGGGGTGAAGGAGCTTGGCGAGATCTGGAAGGCAGCATGGCTCCCTAGGTGCGTGCGTGGCCCTGGGAAAGTTGCTTCCCCTCTCACTTCCTGTCCTTCCCCCCACCTTTGGTGCCACCCCTGTTGTGGGGATGGGACCTCCAAGGCAGCTACTGTTTCCTTGGGCTGGGTTTGAACGCAGGGGACTGGGAAAACCCGTATGTGAGCACCATCCCCCTTCCAGCCAGCTCTGCCTGGGCCGTCTCTACAGCACAAGCTGTAACTGTGACCCTGACACATCACATGTGTGCCCCTGGAGCGCCTGCCATCAGTGCCACCACCATGCCCTTTCTGCAGCAGGGTTTGTTGTCACTGCCCGGCAGACGCAGGTGTCCCACCACAAACTGCATCTCCGGCTTCCTGGAGGGACGCACAGTGGGGGCCTGGACAGGGAAAGTTACCAGCTGGCATCTTTGGAAAGGAGGACAGCGATGGGGGAAGACTTGAACAATTCCAAGAGCACAGGTGATTGAGAGCACTCGACACAGGGAAGCGATTGCTCTCTGACAGCACTTCAGGAGCCACAGGCAGCGGGCGAAGCGGCCATCCCACGCTGTGCCGGTGGCCTGCAGGCACTGCACGTGCAGCCGCTGCCTGGCAGCGGCGACTCTGGAGGTGGCTTTGCCACCTTTAATCAAACCACCCTGGCCCCATAAGCGCAGAGCCAGCCCAGGTGCAGAGCCCACAGAGCCGGGTGGCAGCCGCTGCAGCACATCAAGGTCCCCCCAGACTGTCAGCCATGGGACAGCCGTCCCTCTCCGACTGCCGCGGGCCGGGGGCTGTCAGCGTAAGCCGAGGGATGAGGAACAACCTCACCGACCCTGCAGAGGTGCTGGCAGAGCTCAGCGCTCCCCTGCCTTACTGCGGAAGTGTGCTCTCCTCTGTGCTCTTTTTCCATGTTTGCTCGGATCCATTTGTAATTCCCCTGTCATTCTTTTAAAAGCGTTTACAAAAACAACTGTGTCTGTGTGCGAGTCTGCCCCGGTACCAGGTATTTGGCACTCAGGAGGAGCCCAAAAGGGGGAAAAAGGATGGAGGGGGCAAATCTCAACATGGAAAAATCCCTGAGGCTCAAGCTGTAAGGCTGAGAACTGCCCCTGACCGCTCTATGACTTGTGAACAATACTTTGTACAGGGTCTTTTAGGGTTCTTCTGGGGGACTGCAGACAGACTGAGCTCTGAGGTGCCCTCAGGAGAGTGAGCCCGCGGTCAGAGCCTGAGAGAACCTCCCTGAGCTTCCCCCTCCTT
>NW_010237259.1:644-875 GCF_000690775.1 Eurypyga helias | reverse complement strand
TCTACCGCTCTGCTCCCCACTCCGCTGCCTCCGACACATTCCGCTTCCGTGGGACAGCGGCACAGCCTGGGAGCTGAATATTCCCTGCTACCAGCCCCCCCAGCGCATTCCACACAGCACATCTGCCCCACGGCGTCACGGACAGCCCCACAGAGTTGTGATGAGCCCCATGGCATTGAGGACAGCCCCACGGCGTTGTGACAAGCCCCACGGCGTTGGCGACAGCCCCAC
>NW_010237259.1:360-579 GCF_000690775.1 Eurypyga helias | reverse complement strand
TGAGGACAGCCCCACAGCATTGCAGACAGCCCCATGGCATTCAGGACAGCCCCACGGCATTGTGACGAGCCCCATGGTGTTGAGGACAGCCCCACAGTGTTGCGGACAGCCCCATGGCATTGCAAACAGCCCTATGGTGTGACGAGCCCCACAGCACTGAGGACAGCCCCACAGCATTGCAGAGAGCCCCACGGCATTGTGGACAGCCCCACGGCGTTG
>NW_010237259.1:0-201 GCF_000690775.1 Eurypyga helias | reverse complement strand
CGGGCTGCCGGTCGTGGTTGGAGAAGGTGGCAGAAGAGCCGGCAGCGGCGTGGATCTTCTGGTGGTGGTTCAGGGATTGCCGGTGCCGGAAGCTCTTGGTGCAGCTGTTGCACTGGAAGGGCCGCTGCTGCGTGTGCCGGCGCTGGTGCTCCTCCAGCCAGGCTTTCTGGGGGAAGCTCTCGGCGCACTCAATGCAGCGGT
>NW_010237258.1:0-7707 GCF_000690775.1 Eurypyga helias | reverse complement strand
CAGTATCGAAGGCTTTGCACAAGTGGCTTTTGCACCACTGCTGGTGGTGACACAGATATCCCTGGGGTTTTTTTTATGTGCTCCAAGCCTGGAGCCATCCCAAAATTGCTTGTTCCCTAATCCTAGCTACAGTTCACACACATCTGTGCCCAGACCCATCCTGTTTCTTATTCCCAGCAGTATTTCTCAGGATGACTCCTTCTGTCATTTTGAAAACTGATGCACTCTGTGTCAGTGGAAATAAATTCTTTCTGCCCACAAACCACCATACCTACTTAGGGCATCCAGCTTGCTCTTTATGGCATTAGATGAACTATGAATAATATCATTCATGGCCTTAAAACAGCAATTCTTGTAATGATGTTAAATTAGAAGATTAATTCATAAACTATTTTGTATCTATTTAATCTACATCTCTTTAGCACTATGAAGTATACATTGCATTTCAGCCCTATAGATTGACCTTAAATTGCTCACTTCAGACATATGCTGTCTGGAATTGTCATCTGCAGATTTGCTATCCCATGTGATACAGTCTGTATGCCAGGACTAGATTATTAGAATATTTTAATATGGAGATGGATGGTAAATAATAAATATTATACTTTTAGTGTAAGCTTTGGACAGATAATTATGACATAATTCATAAGACCTGAAGGATTTGTGAATATTTTCATAAACAGCCCAAGGCAGAGAAAAAAAGTACAACTATAAAGCAAGCTGTACTTCACATATTTCCAGAATATTAAAGATTATTCTGTTAACTCTATCACTACTGTCATCCATTAGCGCCCAGTCCATGCTTTCTGGGAAGACCATATGTACTCCTCCCTACCTTGAGGTACCTTTGGAATCCTGTTAAATAGGGCAAAGTTATTGGTGAGGATTTTGATGGGAAGAAGAAAAATACAGCTATATCTAAAAGGTCATAACCTGGAATTGTCCCTTCCAGTTCCCTTATAATGGAAACTGCAGGGGAAGGCAGGCAGGTTGTCAGGTGTGACTGACCTCTGCTGTAACATAGTGCAGAATATTGTGTGGTTGCATTCCCATCTCTTCTTCACCCTTTTGAGGGAGACATATTCTCAGCTCACAGAGGCTCTAGACTGAAGAAAGATTGTTCTTGCACCTTTAGGATAAAGAAAAGTTTTTTGCATCCTAACTAATGCAATGGCTGAAAAAGTTTTATGTTTAGAAATACATAGAGACAGGTGTTGATAACTAGTGTGATTTTAATGTACATCACTAACATAAAGAAAGGTGTCCTTGCACATGGCAGGGGAATTGGATCTAGATGAATCTTAAGGTCTCTTCCAGCCTAAACTATTCGATGATTCTAAGATAATTGATTTTATATTCTCTTTATATGGGAGTAAAGGTAGTAAAACCCCTGCCTTTTTTTCAAATTTGTCTGATAATACAACACACATCTTCAGCACTAATATGAGTTGAATGTTGCTAATACTTTGTGATTTTGGTTTTCTACTTGTGACTTCTTAGAGACGAAGATATTTCATTCTTACTGTCATATATGAAAACTTTAGTTTATCCATAAAACTTTAAAATACTGAATTCTTATAGGTTTCAACGATTTACTCACAAATATTTTCCAACGATTTACTGACATTCAATCATTATATAAGAAGATGCTAATATATTGCATGAGGCCACTTACATTATGAAATAGTATTGCTACTTTCTGAAAAGTATAACAAAAACATATGCTTATGAACAAGTTTAATTTTGTTATGGGGAGGACGAAATTGTTACTAAATAGACATTACTACGGTGAGGAATAATCACAAAAAATACATTCTGCCATTATATTATAGACTCTGGGGCTATTCCAGGATCATTTTTTTGAGATATTTGGGTCAGAGGGATAAATTAATGCAGGGAAACGACAGTAACTTTACAAAATGAAGATTTCAAGATTAATCTTTTTAAAATCTAAACATATGAGCATATAATATTTGCTAAAATCTTAGAAGAATTTATATTATGTTTGTGATTTACAAAACCAGAAACATCAAAGGGCAGTATCCAAAATTCTCCCCTTCTCTGTTGGTTTAGATACACACAGGTAGGAAAAAAAAATAAAATAAAAAATACATATTTCTTTGGGCTACATGTACCTTGCAAAATTTTTCAACCAGATGAGGGTTACAGCTGATGAGATATAATTATGTTGGTCAAGTTAGCAAATAGTTGATATTCTAAAAAACTTTTTATTTTTGTTGTTACTTGGCTTAGTGACACATTTATTACTGACAGGTATCTGATGAGCTGAACATTCTATTCAGATATCCTTGACGCTTAGCTTGTTAGCAAGTCTAATGACAACTCTCTAAGCAATGATGGAGAAACTATTTGACCTCGTTAGCTGAAGTGGGCAAGACAGGGACATGGGGTTGTTGTTCAGGAGTGAGCAGTTCAATTAAACATAGGCCATCTTGCACTAAGCCAGGCCCTCCACACAGTTTAAGACAGTGTCACATTTGCTGCTATATAAATTGGCTTCTGAGGGATGGAACACGAGCCAAAACCCTTCTGGGTGTGGGACGATGCTGTGAGCATTCCCATTCCAGCCACACTCCTGAAATCTATTCTCAGCAGTAGAGAGTGAAAAACATGGGAACCTGGGAACCATTAAATCAGTGCTGCTGCAAAATAATTAGCCTTAAATGGTCTTATCCTGACACTTTGTTCTACCAGTCAAGTGTAACCAATCTGTAACAGTAGAGTCAATAGGGATAGAGCTCCACTGAATTTGCTATCCTCTAACTGCTACAGAACTGCTGTAATAATTGCAGGCAAGCGACATCATCTTGCAAAGACATTTTATCCATCATAATTTTCCTTTTTTCTGCCTAGCTTTGGATGAGCTAGCTACTGCTATGTAATTTGTGCAGGATCACTGATATGCTAGCAGACGAAGACGCTATGTGGATTATTTTCGTATCAACCGTTCCACCTCCAGATTAATATTGCTTATTAGGTGAATAAATGTAATGAAGCAAGTGTACTATTAATTGTTTGAGCTGATCCTCTGTTGGGGTTTTTTTACACCTTATATTTTGGAGAGGGACAAAAGATTGCGTTGATTTCATGATATGTGATAGCCGGCATTTGAAAATTTAATCCTCATTTCAATTGAAAACTGAATCATTCAGTGCTGTAAACCCTACTATCACTGATTTCAGCAAGGATATCCCAGCTCATAGCCATTGAAATTATAGTCATGAAGAAAACTTTTGTGTTATGAATGGAAGAAGAAAATAGCTCATTGGTATTCGCCTGAGCAAACAGACCGTCAAAAGCAGTCACTGTAAGGTATGAACTCTTCCATTCATCTTATTAATATCATTAACTCTGAATCTCAATTGTGCCAGCTGATCTGTTAAGTACAGCTATCTCTTTGATGACCAGGCATATATAGAAACAGAAAAATTACCCTAGCTGATAACATGGTATTCAGTGCATTAAGGTAAGGAATAATATGTCATAAAGATCTGTACACTTCAGTGAATATTTCATTATATTAGTGATATATTATGCTGACAACTTGAATGACACAAGGCTTATGAGTGAACCTGGTTGGTTAGAAATGCCAGAAAAAACACCCTTTTGGTTTTTTCCCTTCTACATTTGACACATGGTGCCAGACACAATGAGTCACAGGAATTAACTGTCTGCCAAGTTCCAGTTGGTATGTTTCTGCTTCTGTGGCTGCTGAAACTTTTCACATGTGCAAAAATATAAAGTGTTTGGGCCAGAGGCTAACCAGCAAAGGAAGACTTTGAACCTAAGCACGTCGATCAATGTTTATTGACTTGGCATATTTTAATCTGATTACCGAATAATATTTATTGTTTGTTGTCTTTCTTTTTTAGCACGTGATGAGACTCTGACAAGATTTCATATTCATTTTTAGTTTCAAGCATCAGTGTTCTTACTATAATTCATTAATCCAATCTGGCAGGTTTATTTATTTAATTTTGTTCCACAGCAATGTCTGGCAACATGTGGATGTATACTTACATTTTTTCAACTTTCAATCATTTAATTTGTGACGTAGATTTCATTCTGAAGAAGACCTGATTACTTGTGGAATAGATGTTTCTCAGAAACAAGGCTGACTAATAAGAAAAAGCAGCAACTTACAGTGATGTCATTCTCACTACAGACAAAGTAATAATGATTGAAATTGGCTCTCATAAATTAGACATAATGTGAGATGTTTGATTTTCTTCACCACTATTACCACAGAATGGGAAAAACAAAATTGCATGTCTTTCTTAACCTCACTGAGCTTTATGCCTGGAGCAGGGATGCATTGTAACTTTTTTTTCTTATAATATACAAAATTAACGCCAGGAAGCTGAAGAGACTGAGACTGTAGAGGAATTGCTTGTTTCTGTTGGTAAATTAATTTTGTGATAGCTTGTTGCTCTGGACAGATCTCTTTTTCATCTACAGCAAAGATTAGACTTCAGAATTTTTTCACTGTCTCATGAAATGTCACTGAACAGATGGTGCTTTTCACTGTTGTCTTGATTAGAACCCAATCTGTCAAAGTGCTTACACACATGCTTAACTTAAGCACAGCAAAACTCCCATTTGTATCACTTTTATTATCAATGCTTTGTAGATTTTGCAGTTTAAACTATCCTACAGCTAGGGAAAAGTTTTCTTAAAATTCAGTGGTCAATTACATGCAAGCTAACTAAAAACTTATTTAAACTAATTTAAACTTCTTATTTAACCATTGTCAGTCTCTCATTTGTGAAAGTACTTCAGTGTGGATGACTGCATATACTAGCAACAGATTAACATGATAAAGTAAGAATTGCACAGAACACAAAATAATAATGAGATGTCTCTCCATCATAGATAACGATGTTTTTAACAAGAATATCTAAGTATATTAAAAACAAAACAAAACAAAACCACCCCATTGGGGTTGTATCCTCAAATAAAACTCACCAGCTCACATAAAGAAAACTTCAAGTACATCAATTAAACTGAACATTTCCCAGTTCTCCTCAGCAGGAGGCATTAAGTACTAGAATTCTCTTCCTGTTACAGTTTTGAAATGGTAATTCCATAACTTTTGAGTATGCAAAGAATGAAGAATTATTCATTTCTATATTTTCTCATTCAAAAGTAGTTTCTTTAAAAACTCATGAGGAAGAAGAAATTGCAGCCTGTTGGAAAGGTCAACATCTGAATCTCCTTATCTGGGTGTGTTGGGTTTGGCTGGAATAGAGTTAATTGTCTTCATAGTAGCTATGTTTTAGATTTCTGCTGAAAACGGTGTTGATATCACAGGGAAATTTTTGTTACTGTTGAGCAGTGCTGACGCATAGTCAAGGTATTTTCTGCTTCTCACCCCACCCCACCAGTGAGTAGGCTGGAGGTGCACAAGAAGTTGGGAGGGGACACAGCTGGCACAGCTGATCCCAACTGACCAAAGGGATATTCTAGACCATAGGGCATCATGATCAACATATAAGCTGGGGAAGGAAGAAGGAAGGAGAGGATGCTCAGTTATAGCATTTGTCTCCCCAAGTCGCCATTATGCATGAAGGAGCCCTGCATTCCTGGGGATAGCTGAACACCTCCCTGCCCATGGGAAGTGGTGAATGAATTCCTTGGTTGCTTTGCCTGTTGTGTGCAGCTTTTGCTTTACCTATTAAACTGTCTTTATCTCAACTCAGGAATTTTCTCACTTTTACTCTTCTAGAACATTAGCTCACCCGTACCATTGTAGGGGGTGTAAATGACCAGCTGTGTGGGGCTTAGTTGCCAGCTGAGCTCAAACCATGACACTGAGCTGGCAGATACAATGCCATACTTTCTATTTCTAAAGGGCATGTTCCTTGCACCAACTTGTAAGATAACTAACTCTCCCTTTAGACCTGTGCTACTGAACAACTCTCTCTAAAGGTGGAGAAGGAAAACATTTTAGTAAGCATGACTTTCAGGTAGGACACAGTCCTTGTACTTTCCCCAGATAACAATATTGTTGATTCCACTAAATGCTTTTGGATGAAATATTGTTTCCTGCAGGTGAGCAATGCAGAAGCACAAAGAGCACACAGTTATCCTTCTATTATTTTGTGTCATGTGAGTTTGCTTTGATTTTTTTCAAATAGCTTCCTATCTGTTTCTTGGATTTATGGTTAGAGCAAATATTCCTTTCTGGTTTACTTTTTTTATGTGTTTGGTTTTTTTTTTTTTTTTTTTTTTTCATATATCCAAGGCTACACTGTAAAATACCTTTTGGAAAAAACCACATTAGGATCTGAAGCCATAGGTCCTACTATGGGCCAGTATCTTCATGATATTACAAAGATGATTCTCAGCTAATCAGCCCCTGAGATCAGGAACATCAAATTTGCTAACATATATTTTCACAACGGCCATAAAAATAAACTCTAACTTCACCTCAACCTAACTTTGCCTTCAACCTTTCTCTCATTCTTTTCTTCACCATAATCACTCATTTTTGTATATCATATTAACTTAGAATGTAAACTTATCTGCTCCACCACTATTTTCCTTTTCTTTAATATATTATTTCTTTTTTCTTCCCTCTGATTACAACACCTGGTAAGAAAAAATTTTTATTATATACATACATATATATATATTTTTTATGTATATATATATAAACATTTACCACAGTAGGAAGCAGTCACAGATCCACAGTTCATGAAAAAAGAGAAGTAATGCAGTACTGAAAGTATATACTTCAGGGCAGAAAATTTCTCAGAGTATTTCTTTGCAGTGGATGCTAGTTCATCCATTATAATTTATATATTACTTGCTGGTTGTTTAATTACATAATAAAATTGTTTCCTGTCTGTTATTAGCCATATTATCATGAAATACTGAATGTACTTGTAGCCAAAATACATTATAATAGTAGTGTCTTGAAATTACATCTGTTTTTTTTAACAAAATAAATACGATTCATGTGTTCTGTTCCAGGTCCTTCAACAATAGTTATTTCATGAAAATCACTTCATTGTCATTTTATCCTTCATGTTATACTCCCTATGTGTTTTTCAATCCATTGTCTGTTGCCATATATTTTGACAGCAAGCTTGTTAAGATAAAGAATATGTTATTATTTTATATTTTCATTACAAGTATAAAGTGTCTGGGTACATTGTAGCTCGTATGTCTCCAAAGAGATACAAATAAAATATGAGGAACATTGACATGAAATAACAAAAGTGATTACATGCAGAAAATACTATTTCAGTTGCACTAACAGTTATAATGTGAGAAAGCCCAAACTGCTCTAGTTCAGTCCTTATTCTTGAATATGGCGTAAGATTGTATTTCATGTACAACTAAGAGGACATATGACAGGCACTTAGAACTATGGCATAGGATTTCAAGAAAATGCTGAGTTGCTGACGATTTCTGCTAATCATATCTGAAAAACACTGTGTCTTATATTTCCTGAGAGCAGGCTTATATACACTCAAATTCATTAACCTAAGCAAAATTTTATCTGCATCCTCCTGCTTAGTGATTTTAGTTCTTCAGAAGTTTCCTTCTGTTCTCATTCCCTCAAGTTTTTCTGTACTCTCCCAATAAATCCTTGAAGAACTCCTTTCTGTTTTTTAATGAATCTGTCAGGTGGCTGCTATGTTCATACAGGAACTCTATGTAGAATCATAGAATCACAGA
>NW_010237257.1:12191-13825 GCF_000690775.1 Eurypyga helias | reverse complement strand
CCCCGGCCCGGCGCCAGCGGGATTACTCAGAAATGCTGCCATCGCGCGGGGGAGCGGGGCCGTAACGAAGAAAGGGAAAGTGGGCCGTGCGCCCCCTTCCTCCCTACCCGCGCCTGCGAGTCAGCGGCACCGCCGCATCCTGCAGCGACTTCTACACCTACCTTATTCCCTCCGTCATTTAGAATCAGTGTTGATCACGCAGCTGGTAGAGGTTCGTAGGCATTAAAACCCGGTTTCAAGCACAAAAGTTAGATCCGTTTACAGGTTAATAACCCTTATCATACAAGGTTGTTACAGTCTGTTAATTTCATCCGTGTGGATTTCCAAGTACTCCACACTACCCTCTGGGGCAGCCGACAGAAATACTAGGCTTAGGGCCACCTGCATTCAGGCCTGTTACCAGCTACGTATTCAGAGGTGTGTTCTGAATGTGCGGGGGGAAAAAAAAAAATTTGGATCTTGGTTTTAAGTAGGCTTGTTTCTGACTGGAACCTGAAAGTCCTTATGCCAGAGGGCAGACTCGTGTAGGTTTAGTACATGAGGTACAGGAACTGGGATAAGTAACTGGACTGACGGGAGAATTGGGTAAAATGTTGAAGTGGGACTGTCAGATAAATGAACTATAGGAAGTGGTATTCACAAGGAAGCAGTATTTGTTTCAGTTGGGATTGCTAAATAATTTGCTAGTCCTCTGCTAAAACGTGGATGTCTGCTCCTTGTACTATCCACATCTATGTGTGCACCTGTGAGTGAGAAAATAAGAAAGGGCTCACATGGGAATGTCCAGGCTCATGCTTATGTCACCTAGGCCAACTTATGTCAGTTCATGGTAGCTCCTCCCTTCAAGCAAGACTAGGACCATACATGAACAAGAAAGTTGGAATCCTTTTATTCCATTTTTGCCCCTCCCATACTAAAAGGCTTACAAATTCAAGCTTTACAGGGACTAATGACCAATTTTGCCACTTTCTTTTTAAGTTATTTCATCTTGTCATTACTTGCTTTCCCTATCTGCTAAACATACCTAATTAAATGTACCTCATTTGTCAAAAGTTCTTAGTGTTAATTCAGTAAATGTAAAAATATGGGTAGGACATGATCTGTGTCATAACACCTAACTGGGATGCAGTCTGACCTCACCAAATTCAAAGCAAGCTCTAATTGAATGAAGGATCAAGGCTGTGCCTGTGCCAAAAAGCTAATGTAATTAGTCATTCCTTGTTTAATGCTAAAAGTGCTTTTCATTTTTAATTACTCAGCATTGTTACAAGAAGTGTTTTTCAAACACAAGAAAAATAAGATTGGGGAAAGGAAAAGGACCCCCAAAATATTCATGTTTATGTTTTCATTCAGAAGCAATATAGAATAATGTTGAAAGAAACTTAAATCTTCATTAATTTCTGTATTTTCCTGGTACAAGTGAAGTTCTATACTTGTCCATGAAGAAGTACTATTACAGCAAGTGTAATTCCAAGAATAAAGTGAAACACCAGTAAATATTTTCAAACAAATTTCCATGCAATGGATTGCTTTTAGTTTGGTGGGTCACATTGTCTAACCTTCCTGTGCCTTAAATAATGTCTAACCTTCCTGTGCCTTAAATAATGTGCCAGCAAGCCTCTAACAGTACCCAC
>NW_010237257.1:0-12165 GCF_000690775.1 Eurypyga helias | reverse complement strand
TCTTTCCTCTTATCTTTCATTTTCTCAAATCAAATATATTTGTGGAAAAGCTAAGAGAGAAAAGCCAAGTGTGGAGCACTAGTCTTGCATTGGGTTAGTTGAACCACTTCAGTAAGCAAAGCAAGATCTCCCTTTACCTATCCTCACATAACTCAGCCAATTTTCTAACAAAACCCATTTGGAAATCCAGTAGTCTCTGATTAACCTGATTCTACAGGTCAATTTCTATGATTGTTTAAACAGGCTCCTGACTGGTCTTCTCAATGGAATTTGAACTACTCAACCCAGCAGTGAGCCTGAGCCCACTAGTTAAATTTACTCCATCAGGAAACAAAACCAATGATACTTCAACATGAAAAATGAAGCAAAGCAATTTCAGATTTTCAATATCAAAAATACCCATACAAAAAGTCCAGAAACCAGTGATTTTACTTTTTTTTTTTTTAATTTCATAGAGGTGGGGGAAAAAAAATCTGAAGTTGGAAAAAGGACTGGGGAGAGGGGGGAAAAAAAGAAAACAGAAAAAAAATCAGGAGTTGCTGATGAATAATTTGTGAAGAGAAATATGTTGAATTAGCTGGAAGCAGCTTGAATCTCTGTATGTCTTCTCCTAGCTCTGATCAGCTGAAAATGAAGTCCATTCTTACCCAACTTTTCTAGCACCAGAGCATAATTTTACTCTCCTGAGCAATCAGCCTGTGGGTTGTTTCACAATACATCCTATTGCGTAGCATAACCAGCCATGACTGACACTGGTAGACATTGCAAATCCCAACAGCCACCAGAGGAGTTTAACTCAGGGAAATACTGTCAAAGATTCAAGCAATTTTTTTTAATGTCTCCTAATCTGAGGGGAAAAAAACCCAAACACTAATCCCCCAAAAGATTTTGCTGGCCTCAGTAATAGCCTCTTTTTGCCTTTAAGAGAGCGACAGCATTTATGTTTAGGGCTCTTGTATCGGATTATAATGTAGTAAAGAAGGAACAGTTTTTAAGCCCTTTCTTTGAACCAGTATCTTGTAAGCCTGAGCCGTTCAGTTCTGGATTTGGGTGGGTGGAAGGAGGAGGAAGAGGCAGAGGAGCCTCCTCTACTCTGTTCATGGAGGAAACAAAGTATGACTTCCTCCTCCTTGTTTTTTAGGAGAGAGGAACTTTTTGGAGAAAAGTTCATTGTGCATCAGGTTGTTGGGCTGGCATCTCCTGCATTACTGTCACTCCACTCAGTGTAGCAGAACATTGATTTCTTTATGGGGAGCTGAGTAGGGTGAAAAAAAACCTCAAGCCAATATTCTATTAAACAAAGAAGAGCAGTGGTGGAGGAGCTGCAGCAAGCTTAGTACCCTGGTGGATTTACGTGCATGTGTGTGTGTGTTAAAGGAGTGGCAGCTGTTTATCAGCTTTCCTTTGAAAGCATAGGGAAACCCATATTTAAAGGAGAGAGAGAATGAGAGATAGGCACCAAAAAGAATTATGAAGGAGATATTAGAGGGAAACAAACAGTAAGTAATGACTAGCAAATAATAGAATGAAGAAAATGGAAAACAGGAGGATAAATAGGAAGGGAACTTGGAACCTGTCAGTAGAAAAGAAATAACACTTTTCAAAAAAAAAAAAAAGTCTAAAACTAAGTTAGAGTTAGCAATTGTATCTAAAGTAAGGACTTTTAAAATTCAGGCTATTTATTTTCCCCATTTGGAATGAAGTACTCATGGCATTTTTTCGCATTTTTCAGTATTATCAAATCAAGCAACATCATGAAAATATTAATATTTCTAACACATATCAGAGGCATGCAGCCAGTTTGTAATTTTAAAAAAGTTCACCTTAAATAACTTCCCATTTCAGGATTTTCTAACATTACTTTTTTCTCTGATCTACACATACATTTAATTTCTATAAAGAAAAAGAGATCTGAAAACATTTTTTTTTCAAGACTTACAGGACTGGTCTTTCGCAGACTTAGAATCCCCAAACCCATCAGTTAGTACTGCATTTGTTCATCAGAGTTCAGTGGGTCCTGCAGTAGAACTCTGTCTTAATAATTCAGTACAAGCATTTATCTCAGTTTGGAAGGAAGTTACTCCTTCTCATGCAGGCTGGCTGTAAGAACTCTCCACCAGGTGTTAGTTCTCAGGACAAAGTGAAGTCATTTGCACCTCCTTAAGACTTTGCAAGCTGTACAGCAGCTATGTATTGCTGCTTGAATTTACCAAATTTACATTCAAAGTAGATAAATAGTTTTAAAAGTGCATCACAATGTGAAGTCCTTTCCAGCTCTGCTTGTTAGTCAGAAACATAAAGCAGAAAAATGGTATGTATTTGTAACAATTGGTAAAGCACGAAACAAGAAAAAATGTTTCTCTAAATAAGATCTATGCAACCATGGCAAAAGGAAAAAAATACTAAGTATCCAGATACACATATAGATAAATTTTTATGTTTGAGGGTATTAGAAGATATGTTAACAATGAAACTAGAAGATGTATTTCATACTAGAGGAGCTAGTAGTGAAAAAAATGCATGGTTACAGCTGCATTCCAAGTCTAAATAGCAATGTATTGGCCATTCAGCTCTGCTGGATTTCTCTAGTGCAGTACTTGCAGTACTCTAAAGGGACTTGTTATAACCCAACCTGAATCCATCAGGTTAGATGCCTGAATATCTGACAAAGAGGTAATGATATAAGCTGCAGCTTCTTAGAACAGCTTGTAACAGAGATTTCAGGAAAGTCTTGTCAAGTTTGTTCTTTCCTGCAGAGATGTTCATGCATGTCCTAATGGGTTTGTGCAAAGTTTCCTCCTCAGTCAGTTCGCCATCCAAGAGGATAGGGGCAGCCACACTGATCCCATCTATCCCTGTGTGCCCACCTAATCTCTAACACTGGCCAACAGCAGGTGCCTAGGAAAGCTGGTTAGAACAGGTTTGGTACTTTAACAGCAAGCAGGCATACTGAACTCAGGTTGATCTTGAACCACAATGTCAGTTTGCATCCTTAAATAAATAAACTAAAACACTTAATCCATAGAACAAAGCTTTCCAAGTCTGTAGAATACTGTATCATGATGAGTACTAGTTGATGTATTTTCTGGGAAATGGTGCTATCCTGGAAAGGAGGTCTGGGGTCCCCAACAGGGGCAGCTCTTAGAACCCACAACATGTTTCAAGTGAAACAGTCAAGGTTTCCTTGCTGGTTAAGTGGAAGCCGTTAATTATGTTAGAACCATAGAATGGTTTGGGTTGGAAGAGACCTTAAAGACCATCTAGTTCCAACCACCCTGCCATGGTCAGGGACTTTTCACTAGACCATGTTGCTCAAAGCCTTGTCCAGCCTGGCCTTGAAGACAGCCAAGGATGAGGCATCTGCAACTTCTCTGGGCAACCTGTTCCAGTGCCTCACCACCAAATTATATTAAATGGGCTGAGAGAACAGAAAACTGAAATTGATAGAAGATTCCATAGTGATATTTTAAAATTTGGTGTTTCTTCTGTTTCCAATCTTGTCAAGACTTATACAATAAATGGTGGGGATTTTGAAATTGTTCATACCTCAGTATCCAATAATAAAACTTTGTCTCACCTACTGGAGACACAGAATCAAAGTTTTCATTCATATAACAGCTCAGGCTAATATATGTGGCTTGTTAGCCAGGCTTGCCTAGTGAATAAAGTCAGGAGAGATGCATCCTCATAAAAATCTTTGTTAAACTGGAAATCTTACTTCTTTTTTTTTAAAAATAAAGTTGACTTTTTACTGGTCCTAACCAGAATGTTTTATGCTAGCTAAAAATGCTTCATTTACAGGTTTTTTTTTTGGTCCCTCTATTTTTAGAGATTTCATATCTCAAGCTCTTCTTCATCCATAGTGTCAATTCATGTCAGCTAGAGCAGCAGCTGCTCAACAAACAGGCCGTATACTTCAAAGTCTAACTGAGGATTTAGTTGTCTAATATTGGAAATGTCAAACATAAGAGTCTTTTTCTGCGCCCTTGCTGCTAAATCCTGCATCATATGCAAACTCTCAGCAATTTACAGCTCCCATCCTGAAAAACTGAAGCAATTTAGCTGTAGAACTGTAAGCATTACTGAAGAATAAATCAAATCTGTTAAATGCTACAGGATATCTGCTTCCACTGAAATAATCAGGGATCATAGAAAGAGGAGTAGAGGCAAGAGAAACCATGCATGCATAGGTAGTGTGTTACAGACTATGTTATATCTCATACAGCTTTGACTCACCTGTGAGTCATATACAAGAAAATAATGTAAGCATGGGTCATATTGAGAAACCTCAGAAATTCCAGCTCATTTCCTGAAGAGATTTCTCTAACAGTATCTCAAGTTAACCCCTGGATTATTAATGTAGTAGGTCCCAATGCACCAGAACAGAGTAGTGAAACGTCATGTTACACTAGATCTGAAATCCTTATGGGGTGTTTGCCAAAACATGCTGAGGGGAAGAAAATCTTGTAGATCACCAAATTTCTCTGAAAAGGAAAACAACAGAGATGATGAAAAATGTTAACAGAGGACCTGGGATGAGACTATGAAAAGAAAGAGCTTTCTTGATGATCCAGATGTAACACTGAGCTTCATATATTTTTTAAGTCAGAGGGCAACAAAATGCTTGCTAATTACAAATGGATTGATTTTATGGCCCTTTTTATGTGAACATTAAACAAATCATTCTCTCAGAATTCTGAGACCTTCTCACATATTTAAGTGATTGACTTCACTATGGAAATATATACCAACAAGCACAATTAGCACACGATTTCACCCTTTTATTGTACTGATTATAGATCAATTCAGTAACATATTTTTATGTTATTTGGGTAGTTCTGTTTGGGGGTTTTATTATTAATTTTTGTGTATCTCCTTCAGCATCTTCAGCAAAGATTGGTCAAAGCTGAAAATGGCCTTAGTTCTGAAATACTTTCATACTGAGATATTGCACCATTTACTTAATGTCTGGGTATGTGGCCAACAGCTTGAAATGTAGTTCCTATAATGGGAACCAATATCCCCTCAGATCAACTGGCAGGTGATCTCAGCCTTGTTTCAGAATTTCCAGATATAATTACAGCAAATTTGCTAAGAATGAATACATGTCAGTTTAGTTTAATTCAGACATTTTAAGTTCTTAAATCTTGGAATGCATTTTGCTCAGCATGCTTTTTCTACCCCATTATCCTGTTTAAACTGTTAAAAACCTTGGCCACTCTTATAGCATAAATTAGCATGCCAAAAGGCTATTCAAATCAACTAAACCTATTGTTGAAAGTCTATGTAACCTTTAGAGTGGCGAAGTCCTTTGTTCATGGATTTTTATAAGGAAAAACACAAAAATATTAAAAGTTTTTCCTCGCACCATGTTCCTAGGAGAAGACAAATAGACTTCACATGCTTTTACATGTAATTTTATTTAGGGGAGACAAAAGAAATAAGCTTGACCTGGTAATTCCCTTGCTTCTATTCAAATGAAGTTTGTTTACTGTGTTATCTTTCTGTCTTCCTCTATACAAAACCTGCACTTCTGCTCTTCAGGCAATTCTGATGTAGTTCTTATCCATTTTCTCATTGAAAATATTGGCATAGCTTCCCCTGATTCTGTCCTGGTGTCTATAGGTATACAGCAACATGCTATCTGAAGGTATAACATAGATACTATCAACAGCCTTTGGAAAACTCAGTCTTAAAAACTTGTTGCTTGACCATTGTACTTCTTAGATGTGCGCTGTAGGAATAAGCTGTAAATTTAGCTTCTAGTTAATTTTTTCACTCCTGGTGAAAAAAATAAACAAATCAAAAAACAAAACAAAACAAAAAAAAACCCACCACCACCATCTAACTACTGCTATGTTTACAATATAAAATGCATTTTATTGGGCTTCCTGTCAAAGATATTTTTCATGTGTCTTGAATATATGGCTTTGAATTAGGTATAAGAATATCTGTATGGAATTCAAATCAAATGATTTGATTTGAGAATACAAAATTAACTAAAAGATATGAGTATCATCTAGTTTTGAGACAATTATCTAAACTATCTAGGTGGAGCAGGCAAATAGTATTATAGATGAAATAAAAAAGTTAAAAAGTTTCTCAGGAAAAGAATTTAACTTTCATTAATCTTAGAATCATAGAATGGTTAGGGTTGGAAGGGACCTTAAAGATCTTCTAGTTCCACCCCCCCTGCCATGGGCAGGGACACCCACTAGACTAGGTTGCTCAAAGCCACATCCAGCCTGGCCTTGAAGACATCCAGGGATGGGGCAAACACAGCATCTCTGGGCAACCTGTTCCAGGGCCTCACCACCCTCTCTGTGAAGAACTTCTTCCTGATATCTAATCTAAACCTCCCTGATTTCAATTTAAACCCATTACCCCTTGGCCTATCACTACAGGTCCTTGTAAAAAGTCCTCTCCCAGTACCCTTGTAGGCCCCCTTCAGGTACTGGAAGGCTGCAATGATGTCTCCTCGGAGCCTCCTCTTCTCCAGGCTGAACAAGCCCAATTCTTGCATCCTTTCGTCATAGGAGAGGTGCTCCAGCCCTCTGATCATCTTTGTGGCCCTCCTCTGGACTCACTCCAAGTGGTCAATATCTTTCTGATATTGAGGGTTCCACAGGTGGATGCAGCACTCCAGGTGAGTAATACAACTTTGATTAAAAAAAAGTCTGTATTGGAGGAAATTGAATATAAACTGTATAGGTCCTCAGTGAAAATGGTTTGGGCTTTGTTGAAAACTCCATGAGTTTCTTGTTTGTTTTGTTGTTGTTGGTTTTTTTCCTCTGAAATGTTTATATTTTCAATGGAAAAATAAGCTTGACAATCTGTATTAAATTTAAACATTCTCTGTCTCATTGGACATAAAGTGGGGAACACATTAGGAAACAAATTTCCATGGAAGAGAGGAAAGTTTTGTAAACTCAAAATTCAAATAAACTTTATCAATGAAAAAAGAAATGTGCTTTTTTACTTCAACGTTTTTCCCTCAGAAAAAATGAACTTCATTAGTTGTCATCTGACACCATAAAATGTGACCTGAGAGCTGGCAGGATTGAATGCTTGGAAAGATTCCATAAGAAGTAAGAATCAAAACTATTTATTTTCCTTTTATTTTTACAAAACTTCAATTTTGCTATTGATAGCTCCTTAGGTTGTAGTTCTTTTTTCATTTTCAAAACATATCCATAAAAAAGGTTGACACCCATTTTCATTTTCAAGGAAACCATTAATAAATACCTCTTGCTTTAAAGATTTGTTTTGTAACAAAGGGAAAATAACATTTGGAAGCACAATCTAGTTTCATTTTACTCCTTGGAAGAAATAAATCTCAGTGGAAACTTGAACTGTTTGAGAAAATATGACAGTTCCAAGCTGCCACTACTAATCCAGTATTGTGAATACTAGCAATCAGCTGATTGAGAAAAAACTGCATAAAATAACTGAATTATTATTTATTCTTATAATAAATGACAAAAGACTCTGAGATACTACAGACCCTTTTCTTTTTCTGCCCACCTCCTTGTTCGTTTCCACGGAAAATCTCTAATCAGCTCTGCAACAACGTTTTCAACATCAGCATATGTCCTCCCTGGACTCTCTCTTTGCAACTTCTACTGGGACCTTCCCTGTCCCTCCCTCATTTCACATTTCTGAGGAAAAAAAAAAACAACAAACAAAAAAACACCCAACCAGAAGAGTGTGTGGACTTATGTTTTCTTCTCTGGGAAGAGACCTGTTATTTCCAAGACAAAGAGTTGCAGGGATATTGATGATGTCTCACTGCAGCAGGCTGTCAGCTCTTCAGAACCAAGAAAGGAAGATGAGTTGACATTGGATAACTTTAGGTTAGTATAGTGTCCTCAAGAGGGATAGGCTAGAGAAGATATTGTTGTAGTCTGTTGTCTGAGCACTAGAAAAATGGCTGGACTGGAACAGGAGATGTGGTATCTGGGTTCAGTTCTGGAAAGGACTGGCCTGGGTGGCTGAGACTACAAGTATCTGGGGCCAAATATCAGTAAGTTAGCAAAATGTTGAATCAGCAGTGATAATCAGCAAAGAGTTGTTCCACACACCGCAAGTCACAGAGTGTTCTAAAATAATCTACTGCCACTATTAACCACAAGAGTTACGTCATTGGAAACTGCAGTATTGAGTTGCTGAGGAATGAGAATGTATGGCTTACAATATTCTGTTCTGCCAACGTTACCGAAAGACTTTTGTCAACCTTAAGCCCATTACTTTGTGATGCATTCTTATTGTCTAAGAAGTTAATAACATGAGCTAAGTTGACATGGGAGGAAGCTGCAAATCACTCCTCTTCAAACCACACGTACAATTTATGGTATATAAATGTCTCTTCAACAGTATATAAACCCCATGGAAACTGGTCCCTATGGCTGTTTTTAACTGACCTCTGAGAAGAATTTAAGTGCTTGCAGTGTGTGAACAGTAGTCAGACTCCATGGCAGCATGAGATCCAACATGCATTTTCTCTCCTATATTATTCCCTGCAGTCTATGGGAAACTAACCTTGGCAACACAGGTTCTAAATTTAGATTATTAGACAGCAAATATCATTAATGTGCAGACCAACAGACCAGCCAAAACATATCTATATGTACGGATAGCCATCAACTGCATACCTCTGCAGAGACTGTGCTGGACATTGTATGTGTGTTCTTGAAAAGCAGAGTGGCTAAACCAGTGATGCAGGCAGATGTGCTCAGTTATACAAGGTTCTGGATTGGTTGAGAAGAAGCCAAAGATAGGAAAAAAATTATTACTACTAAAAGAAATAAGTTATTTATTTTCCCCTATCACAGAGAATATTTGCTTTATATTATCATTGTATAATCTTTCAAAGA
The DNA here is from genome assembly GCF_000690775.1 of Eurypyga helias. Lineage (NCBI taxonomy): Eukaryota > Metazoa > Chordata > Aves > Eurypygiformes > Eurypygidae > Eurypyga > Eurypyga helias. The sequence continues at coordinate 3,292 of NW_010237257.1, read as the reverse complement.
ATGCATTATTTTTATTTCCAAAATTACAGTGCCAAGACCATTTCATTTTCCTGTTCACTTTTAATGAACTTTTGCTTCTAGCACTGTACATGTCCAAACACCTACAAAGCAGGTGGAGAGAGAAAAAGTTGCATCAGTTATGTCTGTTGCCTGACCTGAAATTACCTTGCTCCTTCTTGGAATACAGCCAAGTACTCGTTCCACAATCACAGGTTTACAATTGCCTTCCATGCATCTCACCCTGCTTGGGAGCAGTGGGGTAGATCCTCTTTTGGGGTCACTCTGATAACAATCACAAAAGAAGGAAAAAGCAGATTATTCATAGAAGAAAAATCTTCTCTAAATCATAGCAGGTATAGACATTTTGAAGAAATAAAAAATGCAAAAATTTTGTTCTAATTTCTACTTGATTAAAGATCAGTAAATCTGAGTATTTAAACTAGTATATTGGGTGGAAATTTTACAGTTCTTTTCTAGAGTCCTGTCATGTTTATGCTGGCAATTCTTGTTCATTTGCAGACACACTAGCATAATCAAATAGTCTGGGGACTTTGAAGTTCTCACTTCAGGTTATTTTCTCAGGAAGTCAACCTGTTGTTCCATGTTTAATTCCTTATGCAAAACTAGCAATAATAATATTTATCTGTGTCTCATAAACATGAATTTATGTTTTCAACACTTCAATGAATAAGAGAATATTCCGTTTTAGAAACATTAAATTAACAACTACAAGTTCATTTTTTAATGCAAATAAGTATTGTTTCATTCAGTACTGAAATTCTAGTAACTCTTTAAGCTCCTAAGGAGTATTTTAATGTTTAAAATGAAGACTGATGTCTAATGAGATATCAAAAGTCTCCCCAAAATCAAGGATAATTAGGAACAGAGAGAAATGTTAAGAGAATGAATTTATAGTTTAAAATTCCTAAAGTTCAGAAATATTGTGCCAAAATATTTCCATACCAAGCCCTGTTTCCAGATTTAAAGCATCAGAGGCACACTGAAAGTTTATGATTCTTTGCCTACAGTTTTAGGAATAGGTTTTTGGGATAGAGTTACTTTTCTTCACAGTAGCAAGAATGAGACTACATTTTGGTTGTGTGGAGAATACTACTGATAACACACTTATGCTTTTAGTTGTTGCTACGCAATGTATGTATCAGGTAAGGACTTTTTCTATTTCAGATACTGCACCTGTGTTCCAAGCTGCTTCTCTAAAAGAAGCTGGGAGGGGACACAACCAGGCCAGCTGACCCAAACTGACCAAAGGGGTGTTTCAATCCACAAAATATCATGCTCAGGGTATAAGCTGAGGGGAGTGGTCCAGGGGTGTCTCTCTTGCTCTGGGTCTGTCTCTCAGCGGTCTGTCTCTGGTTTGTCTAAATAGTCACAGAAAATATATTCATGAGAATGTTGGAGATAGTAAACATGAGGTGAAGACAGTGAAAAAAGGCCTCCATACAACCACACTTCATTCAGCTACAGTTCAAGCCCCTGTCCTACCTCCTACCTTCGTTCTCCCTTCTCTGCTCTTGTGCACATGCGGAGAGCAGGACTGTCCTTCAGCCACCCCATTCTGCTCTTAGCAAAAAGGTTGTGAACCTCCACTGAACTCACGGTGTGCTTCAGTATCACTTCTGGGAGGTATTGAAGCCAACTGCAGGAGAATTGCTCCACTATAGACAAAGTATAGACAACATAGAGACCAACCGCTTCTCCTGAAGTTAGGCTTGGTGTGGTCAGCCTAAGCAGCACAGGACAGCCAGGGGAGGGAGTGGACGAAGGAAACTATGCTCTTAGCATCACCATGTCATTCTGACTCTTGAAAAGCACAGTAATGCACTAAAGCTGTTGTTAGCTTCTAAAACTTAGTATTTGAGGATTCCCTCACAAAAGAATAAGGTAGTGGAAGAAAATGCTGGGGTTTGTTTGCTTGATTGTTTAGTTGGTTTGGGTTTGGTCTGGGGTTTATTTGGCTGGTTAGTTGGTTGGTTTGGGGTTTGTGTTTTGTTTTTTTTTTTTTTTTTCTCTCAATACTTGAAAATTTGGGGGAGGAAAAAGCCAGGTAATTTATCTGACATTTTTCACCATGTCATATTTTAAATCTTATTTCCACTTTTTCTCTTCTGTGCACTATATCAACTTCCGTATGTCCAGGCAAAAAATCTCTATCCCAAAACCCCTTTTCTTTTTACAGCATATATACAGTTAAACTACACTTTTCAGTTTGATGAAGCTCCGGGTAATTTACTAGAAGTGAATTCCTTCAAAAGCCTTTTCTATACTTCCAGACCATACTCTTAATCGAGTTTTATGTTCCTAAGGAGTGGATTTAAACATGTCACATCTCTATTGTACACATTCTTTTAACCCTGAGTCACTCTGGCCTGAATTTGAGACAGATAGTCTCTGAAAGAAGATTAAGAAAGGCTATTAACTAGAGATAAAAACTGCTGTTTCATGTGCTCCAGGAAAAGAGAAGAAAACTCCTATGACTGCCAACCAGGGAAAGAACTCAGACTTCCAGCTTAATTTCCAAATTACTTAGTACAAAATGTGCATTTAAGTGATTATTGGCACTGAATACCTAATCATTAGTAATGCTGTAACATGTGGCTGTATTTGTATACAGTATACTGCTGCTTACAATGTGTATGCTCATCATATTCTCTTGTTATTTAAGTCCTTTCAGGCTTTACAAAATCAGAAGTCTCAGCTTTGTAATATATACTGTTCTTCACTAGCTTTTCACTTCATTTGCAAAACATCTAGTTTTTTCTTTATTATTACTAGAACAGATGCATATACATTTATTTTTCCCCACAGATGACCTCAGTACTAGAGGGTACAAAAAAAGAAACCTTATCCAGCTCTATTAAAAGTTTTCTGTCATGTATATGCCATTTTCATTCCAGAGTTTTCATTGAGAAGGATGGTGTTATTGTCCTGGGCACTCTACAAATTCAAAATAAGTTCCCAGAACTTCTCCAGGATATAGCCTGAATAATTCAGTATTATCCACTTCAATTTACTTCTTAACTGGTTTTGAGTTTAATGAGAGTTTATAGGAGATCTGTAGTTCTGCAAACTGGCTTAGCTTCCAGAACATAGAACCTATGTGAGTTTGGGTCTATTATTAAAAATATTCATGTCAAACTCAACATTTTTAGACAATAACTAAACCCCAAATATATTTACAGAACCATACATGATGCTTACATCGCAGTAGCAGAGAGTCTGTAACATCTGATGACATAATGGAATATCTGAGTCAGGGCAATCCCAAGCGCAA
>NW_010237256.1:0-2504 GCF_000690775.1 Eurypyga helias | reverse complement strand
AAAATAAAATAAAATAAAATAGAAGTACTGAAACCCTCTGCTATGGCATCAGAGTCTTGCAACTCTTTCAGGGTTCCACCTTGTCAGCAGAGTAACACAGTGATTTGTTTTTTAACAGCTAGCACATTAAGACCAAACCACACTTCCCTTTTAGCTGAGCACTGACTAAGGCTTAATATTTTCATTGAGTTAGGATTTTTGTGAAAAACAGCAATCTTTTTTTAGTGTAAAGCTACTAGAGCCATGTAATCCATCTGTAAGCATGCTCATTGAAACAGGAACCCAAGAAACCAGACACTTTGCAATTCCATTTCACTGCACTTTCAAAGTAGAGTAACAAAGGTAACAAAAGGATGTTTATTTCCTTTGTATAACAGACAAAGAAGCTACAGTGGCATTTACTGTTTAGGTTTCAAGATAAGCACATGTGGAGTTCACAATACATCCACACCAGTGAAAAGATAAAACAGAGATCGTGTGAGTTGTAGGGCAGACTGTACAAAACCTTGATATTACAGTAATATGAAAAATGTGGTACTTTAAAAATGTGGTATTTCTGTAACACATTACTTTTTCTGCAATGGTATAAAATATTAAAAAAATTACATATGTTTTGCAATTCTTACTTGTTTTGTCTATCACGACAGTCTTAAATATCTAATTTATATTAAAAAAATCTTATTTATTTTTAAGTAATACCATTGTAGAAGAGAAAAAAAAAATTATAAATTAGTTAGTTTTCACTTTACATGGTGCTCTAAGACAGCAAAATCCAGTGGGATGAATAGAAGAATGGAAAATGGGACTTAAGAGTTTTATTTCTTACCCTTATGATGATACACTGTTTGCACCTCAGTGAACTCCTAAACTCGCTGCCTCAACTTCACTGACTGTTTCAGAAGAATAATAATTGGTTTTGGAAGTATTGCAAAATCCTGGACATCAGATCTGTGGTGTAAGGTACATTGTAGTGGACAGCAAGTCCTGTTCTTGTGTGGCTCCACAGAGCAGAGTCCCAGACGAGGAATCATCAGGTGGCATTGCCCCAAGCTCTGTTGGTCTTCACATACATTCCTTATCATGGCCCTTATTTGCTGTGCAAAACCAAGGTGACCCGCTGTCTCACATGAAAGAAAGAAAGGAGTCACTGAAGCTGTTGCATCCATATGGCTACTCCAATATTCATTCAGTCAGCTTGACTTCCTTTTTGATTTTTCTCCTGCTGCCACCACTTAATGAAGTACAAATCACACTTGTATGAAAGATAAAGAAATATTTATACATAAAGAACTTAGGCCTTCTCTGAGTGATCTACCATGGTTCATTAGGAAAAATGTCACAGGGTAACCATCCACTTAATGAAAAATTCAGTTGAAGAAACATCTCCCTAAGCTTCCATTCACAAATATGCCCTAAATAGGTCTATTTACACACAAGCTTCAGTAATATCCAACCACGGCCATGGAGAAATATACTGAAAAAGACCTCACTCTAAACATGCATGTTTTTTATTTCCATATTTAATATATTTACGCATCATTCCCAAATGACTCAGAAAGATCTATTCCTAGAGAGTGGCCTAGATGACTAAAATAAGTCTTAAGCGTAAAGGAAAACTAGAAAGGCAGCTAACATTACCAACACATAAAAGTCAGGGTGCTGGACTTATTGCTGAAATTTCCCCAGTTAGGCATGTTGGTCAGTTCTGTTAGATCATCTCAGAGAAGTGCCAGGCTGTCAGATGTAATTAAAAACAATAACTCTCCAAGATTCAGATGCTGCAAACTGAGGTATTAGTACAGTCTCCAGGACTTGTACTAGATGACCTTGTAAGGTGAAGTGGATTGCAGGAGCAAGAAAAGAGATTTAAGTGTCCTTCAGTAAACAAACAGCTGTAATTCTTAAATGTATCTTCATTCTAAACAATTTCTGTCACGTTTGAAGAAAGAATCCTCCTCTCTGCAGTCCTTGTGTCTCTGTCTTAATCATTGTCTCATCTTAAAAAATATCTTCCCTCTCACTGTTGCTCTTCCTATGCTCTTCCTTCTTTAAATAAACTGCATTATTTCCTTTAAAAAGTTCTAAGGATGGAAACTCATCATGTAATCAAAAGAGAGTGATTCCAAAAATTCTAACACACATCAAAAAAGTAAAGCTTGCCTTTGCATTTAACAAAAAGCTTAAAACAGTTTCACAAAAGGGTTTTACGCAAGATTAAAATTCTGCGATATTTTTCCACCCAACTCCATGTCAAACTAGTTACTTCTCCACATTAAATTCAATTTTGGAACGTTTATAACAATTATGTATTGTCAAATCTTGCATTAACCATTAACATGTATATTCCACTTTTTCAAATCAAGCTATATACTGGTATTGACTGGTAGTGTGAATTGCAGCGTGTCTTTCTCTTGTAACACAAACTTCCTGAGCTTTCCCTCCCTCACATTCACAGCTACTGCATTATATATGTTTGATCATATACTGTGCTGGGTTCAGCCAGG
>NW_010237255.1:0-1961 GCF_000690775.1 Eurypyga helias | reverse complement strand
CCATTCCGTGATTCTATGATTTATTTGGCATCTTGAGTAACTTCAGCAGCACTGCAGAGCACGACTCCCCTGGAGAAGGTCAGAGAAGCCCCAGGGAAACTCTGTCTGGCCTTTGTCTCCTCCTTTCCTCTCCCTAGCTCTCCCTTGCATTCTTCCCTCCTCCGAAGTCCCTCTGTGCATCCAGGCCATGGGCTAGGCTCTGTGTTCAGACTCCCAGGCTAGGAAGGGCAGGGTAGCCCTGAGGGCAAGCTGAGGGGAGGGGTAAGCCTTTCCCAGGGGGTCTCTGGGCAAGGACTGAGGCTAAGGAGGAGGTGAAGGGAAGGAGCTGGTTGGAGCAGAGAGGCATCCTGCTGTGGGCGGGGATGAAACTGCCTGCTGCAAGCTGGATGGGACCCATCCTGCCTCCTGCCTGGAGGTGGGCTGAATCCACCAAAGCCCAGGGATCTGCATAGGTGATCCAAAGGGTTCCAGCTGTGGCAGAGGCGAAGGTGACCCGTTGCCACTGGGAATGTTGCCTGGGTAGTTTGATGTTTGCACTTATCCAAACCCAGAGCTGGTTCTGAGCGTCTGGATTTGGGAAGTGTATTTTTTTGGAAATACTTCTCCCTGGGGGAATGGGTGCAGCAGCAACTCTCACTACTTGTAGCCTCTGTGGTGACGGCCATCAACAGCGGGCAGCAGGCAGGGTAGGTTTGATCTACGCTCAAGCCTTGACGGACCTGTGGACCAGCTTTGGATGGCAGCGTTACAGTGGCATTAGCCCAGCGCAAGACGGTCATCCCACTCACCGAGCAGCTTCCCGGGAAAGCTCCTTGTAAAGAAAAAAAAATCTCCTCTTTCCAAAGAGCTAAAAAATGTCCTGTTGACTGTGAGCATCTGGCTGCTCTGTGCTCCCTGCGAGGCTGGAGCACGGGCTCTGAACTTCCCCGGGTTTTCTTTAATTAAAACCAAAATGAGATGTAGTCGTCACCATGACGACAACAGCAACATTTAACACTTGGCAAGAGCGGTAAGGAAGCACCGGAGGTGTTAGGGACTCCACCGGGGGTTGCTCGTTTCCGAGAGAGCCCAAGGCGCGCGGCAAGCTGGAGCGGGATACCGGTGCTCCACGGGATGGGGTGAATCAAGCAGGAAGTTGTGCTTCTGCAGTGTTGGGCTTCCAAATGAGAAAAGCTCCGTAAAACCCAGGTAACGCCAAACAGGTCCCTGTGAGGTGGGGCTGGGGCATCCCTTCCCTCCCATGGTGCCAGGTGATCCCCGGAGCAGCGCTGGGCTGCAGAGGGATGGTCCCAGATAGAAGGGGGGAAAGGGAAAGCGCCGGTGAAGCCCTCCCGGCACAGGGACAGCTCACCCTGGCCTTCAGAGGTACTTGTTTGCTGGGATCACCCTCTGTTGTGTGTGCGATGCCGAACAGGCGGCCACTGCAACAGCCACCAGACCTGTGCCCCACCGCTGTCACAGCAGCCCGGCATCTCCCCCGCCGGCGGGTGCACCCACGGGGGTCTGTGCTGAGCTTCATCCCTCTGGCTCAGGGTCTGGCCCTGCAGCGAGTCCAGATCCACCTCTGGGAGGGGGTCAGAGAGGGGAGGAAGGCATCTCGCCTCCTCAGCCCTTCTCCTAAAGGATCCAGGCTAATGGGGTGCCTGGCAGCATTGTGAGGCTGTTCTGGCATCAGGGCTCTGCTCCACACCTGACCCAGGCACCCTCGTGCTCAGCCCTCCGGGTCCGGCAGCACCCAGCACTCCATGCGCTGCCGCCCTGCCCACAGCCCCCTCCGGCCCTCCTGGGAAAGCGCTGTCAGTCCCCACCGCACACACTGAGGTGTCTGAGGCTGAGGCCCTCTGCGGGCATGCCGTGGGGCGAATCCGAGGCAGATGGTGTTTCTGCACAGGGAACGTGCCCCCCTGCACACCCCACCCCCCCCAAATGCAGGGATGGGTCTGCACGGCCCCCCACAGCGT
>NW_010237254.1:0-1836 GCF_000690775.1 Eurypyga helias | reverse complement strand
GCCCGGTCTGCCCGCAGAGGCGCATCCGCCCTCCGCGCCGTCGCTACCGGCCTTTCCCCGCAGACTCCTGCGGGACTCTCGGCCCGGCCGTCTTTACCGGTCGGTGCCCACGCAGCCTCAGGTCTCGTTTTAAAACTGCGGGGAAAAAAAAAAAAAAAGATACTCGCTCCCCTCCTGCGGAACCTAAATAAGATCAGGGTGCGGAAATAAATTTGCAGGCTTTCCAGGCGGGTGAAAATGCCGAGGAATCGCATTAAAGATTTGAAAACACAGTTTAAAGGCATCCGTGTTAAAATCGTAAATATTCTGGTGATTGCGTTTTATAGCGCTTAAATTACTACCTTAATTTGGAATTACGCAGCCACCACTATGAATCATTTTTAAGGAAATCTCCAGTCTTTAATACGACGTTCCCACTTACGTTTATTGTTCGTTTCAGACGAACGATTTTTAAAAATAGCCTTTTCATTACTCCAGTCACAAAATAAACGTTTGCAAACGCTAAATGAGGGTTGAAGAAACCTCTGGCTTTACTTTTTTATTACTTTCCTATAAATATAACTCAGATTTGCACTATTGTCTCAGGAAAAATATGAAAACATGTATGGAATTAAATTAAGTTATGTAGCCTTAAATCACTATAGTTTAGGGTAGAGTCACTAATTGGAAATATTTATGCTTGCGAGGCTGGGATTTCAGCAGTAAAAAGATACGGTATATCCCCGTTTTATCATAACGTGGGTCTACAGGAACATTTATATTGTATCGTTGTAAGAAATGATGGGTAGTTAAACAACATTTTTTTGAGCAAGGCTTGTGTCTTTTTATGGTAACCCTCGGTCTTTAGTCAGGGCTAGTTCTCATATTACACGAAATGTACTTTAAGAAGGACTACCTGCTCCAGCTGTCCAGGAAAAACTGAATTATGGAACTAGGAAACATATGGCAGTTGCATATTGCACGAGTAAGGTACATATGAAAGTTATAAATTTCTTTTTTAAGTAACCATTGTAAACGCATTTTTATAGGTTTCACAGTATGTATTACATCTGTAATTTTAATTTTTGCAATATACCTTTTTAAAGATACCTATGTTTTCTGTACTCCGTGGAAGGAAATGCAAAGAGACGTTTATGCGAAAAAAAACACCCAAATCCAACAACCAAACTGCTGCGAGCAAAACAAACAAGCAAGGTAAATAAACCGGGAAGCGGAGCTTCCTCACAATGGAAAGGACACTATGCCATCTATTGGCAAAGCAGTTATTTACAAAGCCAAGGGTACCCAAGCGAGTATTTTCCGTTCTTTGCATACCGCGCAGCAAAGTGTCTCCGTCCTAGTTTCGGTGTATTGCAAACAAATGAATAAAGACATTGCCATGGAGGTCCGGGGGAAAAATAATTAAAAAAAAAAAAAAAAGAAAGAAAGAAAAGGAAAAAATAAAAGAAAAAAGCAAAGACAGTTAGTGGATTTATACTTCACAAATTAGGTCACTAACTCGGAGGGGTTTTTTGCAGCTAATTGCAAACTCCCTTCTTGGAGAGCTCGAGTGGGAGAGGTTTAGTTTATTCGATTGTTTTATTACTGAACCATGTCAAAGAAGGCTTCTTTTTCTTTCCTTTCTTCTTCCCTTTTTTTTCTTTTTTTTTTTTTTTGTTTTTACTACAAGGTTACTTAAGGACTTTATGGCCCCAAAACAACCCAGTAGGCTGCTTCGGCAGCTGACCTTACAGCCCCTGCTTCGTTAAGACTTCCTCTGAACGTTACGCGGAGTCGGGCTGCGGGATCGGGCCTCCCTCTTTTCCCCTGCTCCCCCGAAAAGGCCACCCCGATCCG
>NW_010237253.1:0-358 GCF_000690775.1 Eurypyga helias | reverse complement strand
GTCCGAGGTCTCGCCCGGGGACATTAAACGCGAGGGTTTAACAGCCGTAGCCAAATCGAAAAGCGTGCCGAGGCGTCTCGCTCCGACCTCCGGCCCTTCCCAGGGAGTCGTTACAAGAAATTACCAAGATAGGATCGCAGCGCCGCGGCGGATTTTATTATTTAATTGCCAAAATGGAGCAGGGAGAGTTGCCTTGGGGGGTCCTGGCTCCGTGCCGGCGGGGATGAGCGTTACAGCTGCAGGCCACCTAAATGGGGAAAAAAATGGGGCAAAACTGGTTTGCAGGAGAAACCATTGAAGGTCGAGTCGGATTTGGCCTTTCCAAACTAAAGGTGGTATCTATCCTCGATGCCGAAGT
>NW_010237252.1:7631-13780 GCF_000690775.1 Eurypyga helias | reverse complement strand
CCCTGCGGGGAGCTGTTGGAGTTGTACCCGAGGGGCCAGAGCAGGGTGTGACAGCCCTGCTCAAACTTCCTCGTTGGTCCTCCCACCTGCATCTCCCCCCGGGTGTTGTGGTGCCTAAGTTGTGCACAAGCACCCTCGGGCTGAGCCGGACCGTCGGAGGGGCGATGGCTACGCAGCGTGTCGGTTACTGCGGGGGCGAGAGGAGGGTGAGAGGAGGGGTTCCTTTCCAACAGCCCCAGCTCCTCAACACACACGGCTCGCTTTTTGGCTGAAGTGGCAATTGCTCTCCTCTGACTCGGCGCGAAGCACTGCTCTGGTGTGGGTATTTCCTGCAGCTGAGAGCTCAGCCGAAGGACACACAGGGCAGCAGCTTCCGTGGGTAGACAGACATACATTTGAGTCCTCAAGGCGTTTCTCCTTACGTGAGAATCTTTCTGGTATACATTACAGAGGAAAGCCAAACCTACTGGACATGGGATCCCTGATGATCAAACCAGTGCAACGAGTGATGAAATATCCCCTGTTACTCTGTGAACTCCTGAATTCAACTCCCACTCATCACCCCGACCACGAGGTGCTGCAAGACGCTCTCCTTGCTATGAAAAACATTAATGTGAGCATCAATGAGCTGAAAAGGAGGAAAGATTTAGGTAAGAAAAAGGCATGGTAAGTTCTGTCTTTGTAGGTTTGGGCTGGCAACTGCAACAGAGGTTTAAACCCCGACATACCATGACAACAGTTTTGGCTGGTGCAGCCCAAGGTGTGTAATATGCTGGGTTTATAGAAGGTGACAGATACCTTAATGTCCCTTGTCCTCAGCCAGTTATGTTACCTGACTGGTAACTCCAGAGATTAGGAAGTGGTGAAAGAGTTCATGTTATATCCATGTCCGTTGTCTGTAGTGCAAACGCTGGTGGTAAGCAAGACACAGGAATAGCGGTATTTCTCACAGAATTGCCACGCTGAGGCCCTAACCTCACTCTTCCTGCAGCTAGCATCGATAACGGGGCTTCCAGCATCTCAGCTATGCTCACACAAGATTACAGCGAGTGACAGCACAGTGTCTGCTCTCAAAGGGTTTCCTACCTGTGTGCCCGGCCCTGCGAAGGGCCCTGTGAATACAGATTATTAGTGTCACGCAATTCTCTCGGCAGTGCTGAAGTATAAGAGGAACGATGATGATGAAACCCTTAAAGAAAAGTTTTCCCGACTGAATATCCACTCCATTAGCAAGAAATCCAAGAGGGTCACCAGCCACCTGAAGATACTGACGGGGGGAGAACCTCAGGTACTTACTCATCCAGCTGCAGATGTGCACTGACAGCTTCAGTCCTGCTTTTGCGCTGGGCTTTTTATAACAACGCGTTGGAAATGGTGTTTGTGGTGTTGCTTTTTTCCTGCACCGTCTAGGAGGTAATTTTCTGACTGTCCCAGAGGACGGGAAAGATCTTTGTGACTGAAACAGAAAATAACATGACGTCTTCTCCACCTTTTCCTTTTTTATCTAAGAGTTTCTCAAACTTCCCACCTCCGGCAGAGGAAGCGACTGGCAGTTTTGTGACACTCAGCCCGAGATCAGGGCTCTGTGGATGGCCTGGCAGTCGTCACTGTTGGTGCTGAGAATGTGCTCGGCCCGTCCTGCTCCGCGCGGTGCCGCTCAGGCTCTGAGACCACCGGGGCAGGAGCAAACCTGCGGGTTAGGAAAGGCCTGGGGTTTGCCTCTGCACGTCCAAGGCCCTGGAACCGTCAGAACTACCAGGGGCAAAGAACCCTGTGAGAAGTCTGACGGGTGTCAGGCACCCAAAAATAAAGTGCTCCTTCAAAATTTCAATGCAAAACCTAGCAGGATAAACGTTTTCAGGAAAGCCTCGATCTGAGGCTGAAAGAAAATCAATCACAAGTGACCTTGCAACGCTCTCCCGGGCGCCTCGCTGCCCGAGGCGGCCGCGTGCACGAGGCCTTTCTAGATGCAGCTTTACGAGACACGTGCTGGTTTTTCCTGTTTTATGAGTGGTTTTCCCCTGCCTCTGCCATGAACTACCCACATTTATTTTTTCCGTTCATTCATTTGTACAGCGGGAACTTTTGCATTCAGACTGGGACACCAGCGAGGCTGTAAAATCAGAGAGCAGGGAATTCAGTTTCATTAAGAGGAGGTGTGGGTTTTTTTAATTTAAACGCTTCTGTTTCATTTTTTTGGGGATATTTTAATTAAGCTTAAAACATGTTAGAACCATTTTAGAACCAGGATACATCTGTTAAAGATTCAGCCCTCTGTCCTGCTTAATCAGACTAAGGAAGTTCCCAGTTCACGTCTCTGAAACCCGCGGTGACCTGCAGCGCAGCCGCTGAAAGTGAGACCCAAGATGCCTCAGATTCCCCACATAAACGGCAGGCAGAAATAAAGGCATTGCAGGGTTTGCCGGGCAGCAGGGCAGAACAGCAGGGCAGCAGAGCAGGAGGGCAGCAGGGCAGCAGAGCAGGAGGGCAACAGGGCAGGAGAGCAAGAGAGCAGCAGAGCAGGAGAGCAAGAGAGCAGCAGAGCAGGAGAGCAAGAGAGCAGCAGAGCAGGAGAGCAAGAGAGCAGCAGAGCAGGAGAGCAAGAGAGCAGCAGAGCAGGAGAGCAAGAGAGCAGCAGAGCAGGAGAGCAAGAGAGCAGGGAGGGCAAGAGAGCAGCAGATCAGCAGAGCAGGAGAGCAGGAGGGCAGCAAGGCAGGCCTCTGCCCACTGCCAGAGTCCCAGCTGAAGAGCTGGCATTGCTCTAGTGGGCAGCCCCCCTTGCCGGGGGGAAGCTCCCACCACCCAGACAAGCACCCAGGGAAGGGATGCCCTGACTGAAAAACACCCTACATTTTCCCCACCGTCTTCTTAAATGGAGCACCAATATATGGGAAATGAGGTGTTTTACGGGCACACAAAGGTGTGCTTGGAATAAAGCAACTCCCTGTTTCCACAGGATTAAAAATTACATTCTGTAGCTCCTTGCCCCATGCCTTTGACTTTTCTTGATTGAAAGTGGAGCTTGGGAGAATTGGGGGCCCATCAGTTCTGTTTGTAAAGGGAGAAGTTTGGGAAGGCATGGGATTTTTCCTGCAGCACTCTGGATGTTTCTTTCACTGGCCAGGCTCTGCGGGCTGCCCAAATAACAGTGCAAACCTCTGTTGCAGGTGAAGGATCAAACTTTCAATGAGGCAGAAAAGTTGTTTCGAAGTTTAGAGAAGACGGTGAAACTGTGTGTGAAGAACATTGCTCTCTCCTCACAACATCTGCAGGTGGGTACCGGCCGTGTTGGAACCCCTGCCCACAAACCATGTCCACAACCAGCTTAACATCCTTCTGCACCGGTTAGGCAACACCGAATTATTCATAAGCAGGCTGTAAATATGAAATGGGTATGAAATAAATGAGTTGTGCTGCCACTGCAAAGACAGCTAGAAGCCCACACTTGTGCATGTGTCCCCTTGCATGAGCAGGCTCTGGGGAGACCCGTGGGTGCAGCGCAGGAAAGAAGGTGCTTTCAGTCACTGTGTGCAGCCGCCATGTGGGTCGTGCACATCTGCTGCCGTGGGACAACGACTGCTTCTCCCTAAAAGCGGAACTGAGCTGCGGCCATGTGAATTAAAATGGCCTAAAATCCATATTCTGGATGTGAAGACTCCCGCCGTTAAGCTATTGCTGAGGGCCAGCGTTACATGTGCTACAATCCTTCCCAACTGTCCCCTCCCACGGACAATTGTCCAACTTCGTAGGTGGCACGAGCCTGTCGAGGCGTTAGCGTGCCCAAACCAGACGCGGAGGTTGTGCGAGGGGCAGGTGAGGCCAAGGGCCGGCTGGCTGGAGCTTACCACAGACACACCTCGTTCGGGTCAGCAAAGCGGGGAGGCCAGGGAGCTCAGGGCTGTTGCCTGGAATGGCGTTGGCAGTTCCTGACCCAAACGGATGCACACTTCATTAAGATTAAAATCCGGAGTAGTGAAACACGGCGCTGTAGTCCTACTTAGCCCCCGAAACAGGCCTTGGAGGGTGCGTGGGTCCTCAGCTGGCTCCTCGCCGAGGAGTAGCTAACTTCCAGGGGGACACTCACGAGGCTGGGGCATAATTTTTTCAGCTGAACATTAACAACTTGATTCTTAAATAGTTTACATTGAAAATAGAGAAAACACGGGTAAATATTATCCCAGTAAGGAATCCCGCAATGGCTGGAAACCGCACAGGGAGGGCCCAGGTGTCCGATCCCGTCGGGATTACTGCAGTACCTGCATGAGTGCAGTGTATCCAACCGGATGGTTATCCAGCTCCACCTTCCCTTTTAGGAGTCCATCCGCCTGGCTGCACAGAGCATAGCTGGGCTGGGGGAAATCCTGCAAGACAGAGACGACCAAGTCAGCGGCTGTTCGGAAAAACGGACCAACGCTGCTCATCCCCATGAAGACCTTGTAAGTTTGTGCAGAGCCCAGTGTTAGCAGCCAGCTGTGTGTGTGACAAAACGGGTGTGGGAAAGGTGGATGGAGAAGAGCAAACAACCCTAGGAATCCAGTGGGAAAGATCAGTGGGGTTTTGAGCAGAGTTTCTGTAAGAAGTAAGAGAAAGTTAGTACCTGAAAGGGCCACAAGGAAGCTGGGGGGGGCTTTTCCCAAGGGCAGGGAGTGACAGGACAAGGGGTGACGGGTTTAAAGGAAAAGAGGGAGATGGAGATGGGCCATCAGGAAGGAATTCTTCCCGCAGAGGGTGGGAGCACTGGGACAGGTTGCCCAGAGAAGCTGTGGATGCCCCATCCCTGGGAGTGTCCAAGGCCAGGCTGGATGAGGCTTGGAGCAACCTGGGCTATGGAAGGTGTCCCTGCCCATGGCAGGGGGTGGGGCTGGATGGGCTTTAAGGTCCCTTCCAACCGTAACCATTCTGTGATTCTATGATAAATTCAGTGTCAGCACACTGTGTTTTCCCTAGAAGAGCCAAAGGAAACTTCTCAGGCTAAATTCCTGGGTGTAAACCACAATCTTTGTGCTCAATTTGCACGTTTCACCTGACCTTCAGCCAAGAGCAGCAGATCTCTGCTTTGCTACTTCTGTTACCCACACGGGCACAGATAGAGGGACTTTTGTGACGGTTCTTGTGCTCATGAACAATTCACCCCAGAATCACAGACCTGGGAAAATCTCAGTTTATTACCTTTTTGGGTAAGTTACAATCCTTCATGTAGGGAAGCCATGGCAAATCTGAACACAGCCCACAGGGCCTCAAAGCAATCAACAAGAAGTCATGGTTTTTCAACTAGGCTCTTGCTCTCAGGGCCCAAAAGAGCTCCAGTGCCTGGCTTTACCAAAACAGACTAAACGCCTCTTCAGATGGGGCAGGCTGCTTCTCCAAACCGCTGCTCAAGCTGCAAAAATTCAGGGAGGGAGGTTTTCTTACGCTTTCCTGGGTTTGTGCAGACTAAAATATAGCCACTCAGTCCTTTCCAAACCCCCGACAGCAGAGTCTGCCGAGAACAGAAGGGTATTTGATGGACCACATCCCCTCAGATCATGACAGGGAAGTAAGATGTTGTATTTCCCCTCCTTTGGAGTTCCTGCTGTTGAAAAGGATCTCAGAAATTAAATCTGAGCAATCAGAAAGATACTTTCAGTGCCTGCACGCAGCACAGCAGGGCACCGCTCTACTGCTGCAGGGTGAGCGTGTCCAGCACGGAACATGCCCCCACGTTCAGAAACAGCAACGAAAAGCAGAAGCAATTCCACAGTAGGTGGAACAGGAACATGAGCTGCTGTTGGCTCATGATCCAGCTGTTCTGAAGGTCTGTGTAACCTAAAAAAAGCATCTTAAGCTTGTTTTAGCTGTGGACGTTGTTATTAACCATGTTAATTCCTACTCATTATCCATTTGTTTCTGTGGCTGGTGTTTACAAGGGTGCCCTGTGCTATGTATAAGGTATTTTTGTCCTGACGTTGCGTGACGAGTAGGTGTTCTCACTGCACAACCCAGTGTCCTTCACCTCTTTTCCTGAAAGGCTTTTATCATGGCATATCTCAGATCGGGCTCAGGTGAATCTTCTTTTGTCCTTTGTGCATTTGTCAGTAACAAATACCTTCCTCATTAGAATTTAGGGGAGATTTTAGGGCAGAAATCCATAATGGCCGCTTCTCTTCCAG
>NW_010237252.1:4662-7605 GCF_000690775.1 Eurypyga helias | reverse complement strand
GCAGTTTGGAAAAATTGGTTTTTCAATGCATCAAAACACAGTAAACACAACCCATTTGTTCCTGTGGAAATAAAGCAGGAACTGTGTGGCAGTGCTCGTCATCTGGGCCTTGGGAGAGCAGTTCTGGCGCCAGAAGGGGCCCGTCCCCACCTGCGGAGCGTTCCGGGCGGCAGGACAGCTGCTCCTTTACGCGCACGTTCAGCCCAACCACTTAATGCAGAGAACGTCCAAGAGCTGTGGCGTGAGGAGGGGTTTCACTCTACCAGCCTGTGCTGTGGCTGAACAAGCAAACAGAGAAATCAATTCTATTTCATGCAATATTAATCCCTGGAGACAATTAGAGCCTAATGGAAAGTCTGAGAAAGACTTTGGGTTTTACCAGGTGTCTAATTTTGTTGATTACTAGAGATAAACCCAACAAGCATAACATAATTTAATCAAATCAAGTGATTGTCTGTGTTTGCTTAAACAGGAATTGAGTTACAGCTGTCGCCCGGGGGGAGGGAAGACCGGAAGCTTTGCTAGCATCCAGGGCTGCCGGTGAACAAGCCCGCAGTGCCTCTAGACCGTACACTGCCACGGGCCCGCCGGTTAGGGAAATCCCGGCTTCATGGGACCACCTCCCCCATCCTGGGCCAGTCCTCGTCCGCGGTAGCACGCGAAGGGCAGGACCACAGGCCGCGTGCTCCGAGGGGCCGTGGCCAGGCGCCGTAACCTGCCAACCCGCTGCCTCTCCCTGCGATGCTGCGGCAGGGATGCTGCCTTCCACAGGGCCTGCCTGGAGCTGCCCGAGAGCAGCGCTGTTAGCGTCGCTCCCAGCTCGCTTGACAGGCTGCCGGCAGGCCTAACCGTTCACTGGGTCTGCAGATCTGTGCGAATACGCTCTGGTTTACACCCTTCCAGGTGGCTCAGCTGGACAAGCTCGTTCTGACCCCTCTCTCCACACTGCAAGCCCTGTTTTCGGGCCCCCAGAAGCTCATCCAGAAGCGCTACGACAAGTTGTTGGACTACAACTGCTACCTTCAGAGGGCAGCGGGAGAGGAGCCAGACCTGGCAAAGAGGGACTATGAGGCTCTCAATGCACAGCTCGTGGAAGAACTTGAGGTGTTCAACAGAGCAGCCAAAAGGATTGTGCTGAACTGCCTGCACAGCTTCATCGCCCTCCTCCGGCAGGAGATGTCTGCAGCCCTTCAGGCACACGCTGCGGTGGGGGTGCCTGTCCCAGTAAGTACCGCAGAGTTATCTGCCTCTTTCCTTCCCGTAGGATCTGGCTGTGGAGGGGACACACCTACAGGCTACACTGGTTTTGCTGGTTCTGCTAAGGGCAGTTGGGTCGGGTTGGTTTCTTCCCTGCAAGCTCAGCAAAGGTTAAGTTCTGAGCTTAAGTTTTGTCAGGCCCGGACTTCCCCTTAGGGGTGAGTCTAATGCAGCTGCTCCGGTGACAGCAATGGCAAGAACGTTGCCGTAAAGCAAAGAGGAGGAGGATGCTAGTATTTTAGTCTTTGTTCGTTAGCATCTACCCTGAGTGGCCCAGTGAACACAGAAATTTTATGACAGCACATGAACGCTCCTGCTGCTGCTAGACCTGCAGTCACGGAGACAGCAGGAGAGAAGCAGGCTAGGGGATCCGAGGAAATAATTTTGACGAAAAGCGAGTTGCTTTTAACCCCAAATATGCTGCAGAAGCCCTGCAGACATCGCCAGGAGGTGAGGAATAGCTCTGTCTGTGGTGGCACGCGTCGGAAGCTCAAATCATTTCACTTACGCAGCCGAAGTACCGAAGGTGCCGGCCTGAGCGCAGCAAAGGTGCCCGTTCCTCCAGCCCGCTCTGCCCTTTCTGGGCACCACGATCACTACGCTCCAACGCTGCCTTCTACGGCCAAATCCGCCCACCTCAGCCGCAGCAAGACTCGATAGGGAAGACGTCGTGAGGCAGTTCTAGAGTGTTCCCTTCCGTCCGTGCTGGAGCGCAGCACTTCATAGTCAGAGGCAGCTGAAGGATTAAGAAAGCAAGGTCAGGATGAAAACAGAGCTGCACTGTTTAATGGGAAAATGAAGGCTTTCCCCGCGTCAAGAAATTGCATCCCTGTAATCTGACCGCTTCACGTTTTGAAAGCTGCTGTACTCCGCGGTGTTTTCTGCCAGGCACTGCCAACAAAATTACCTCCCTCGTGTTTGCATCAGCAAACACGCTGGGGGTCAGGCACAGGCCGACAGCGCTGCCCAGCGCCGCAGCCGCAGCTCGCCCCGGCATTTGGAAGCCGGAGGCAGCACCCAGCTGCACACAGACACACACCGCCCACTCCGAGCTGCCCGCTGGCGTCGGGAAGCAGGTGGCTGAGCAGCGGGAGTGCAAGGCTGTTCACTTTTATCACTGCTGAGAATATTTTTTAATGATTTAATTTAAAGCAGTATGTCTTTGAAAGCGAAGCGCAATCATTAGAAAGCTTCTTCAGGCGAGGGCCTTCCTCTCCTGCCGCGGCCTGCCTGGCACACGCTGGTTTCGGCAGAGCCCGTAGGGATGTGCCAGATTTCCTGACTTGCAGCGTTCAGCCCTTTAACCCAAATCTGCCGATCCCCTCACGGGTTTGTTCACGAGCCCTGACCTACCTCTGTGCCTGCAGCTGTCGTCCTCAAGCATCTGCGAAGTGCAGAACCAGCTGATGGAGGAGGTTCACAAGCTGAATTTTGTAAAAGAAAACAGCAGCGCGACCTTTATCGAGAGAAAATTGAGCTTGGAAAGAAAGAAACCCGCCCCCTGTCCGGTGAGTACCACACGCCTGAATTGCGTGGGAAGCGTCCCCTGCTCATCCTTTTTTGAAACAGGTTCGGTTTTATGTCACCTGGAGGGTTGGGCTCGGGCTCTTCACTGCGACTCTACATCAGGTTGGTGGAAAGTAGTGACAGGACAAGGGGGAACGGGGTTCAAGGGAAAAGGGGAGA
>NW_010237252.1:0-4572 GCF_000690775.1 Eurypyga helias | reverse complement strand
AAGGCAAGGCTGGATGAGGCGTGGAGCAACCTGGGCTATGGAAGGTGTCCCTGCCCATGGCAGGGGGTGGGACTGGGGGGCTTTGATGTCCCTTCCCACCCAAACCATTTCATGATTCTGTGAATGAAGCTGTTCCACTGACCAGCAACTTCTGAAGATTTTTCACCCTGTTTTCATGTCATCATGTTGAAAACCCACTTGAGTTACCTCTGATCCCCCTCAGGTCTCCAAGCACGTTAAGTCTGTTTGTACGTGTAAACTTCGGTCACTTCCTGTGTTCAGTATGACCACAGGCCATTGTAGCCCTCTGGTTCAGAACATTTTTAACCCGTCCTCAGCTACGGTGGTGTGTCCTGGTCTTTGCACACACGCAGCCCCCACAGCAGATTCAGAAAACCCACCAGGAAGCCCGGCTCTCCCTGGTTCCCAGTCTCAGCAGATGTTTCCAGAGTTTCCAGGCACCTAGTTTACAGGGAAATAAACAGTGACCAGCTGAGGAAGCTGGAGGGTTGCTTTAGCACCAGGAAGGTGCACGTGCTCTTGCCTCTGTGGCAGGTTACGATCATCTTGATGCGCAGCACCCCCCTCCCTACCCTAACCAAATTCTGGCACCTGACAGCACCTCGCCCTTCTTCAGCACGGCCATTTCACACGAGAAGCAAGCTGCTCGGGTACCACTGAGTGTTTGCCTTACTGCGCAAGGAGTTACGAGACCGTAGCTGACCTCAGCCTCGCGGACTGTGCTTTTCTTGTGACGCTGCATCAGAATTCAGCGGTCAGTGCTACGGGAAAGCAAACGAGTGACAGTGCACATGCACATCCCCAGCTCCTTGAGAGCAGAGGACAGACTAAGGGTCTTTAATTAGTGAAATTCCTACAGTGTTTTAAAACCTGCCCTTCGCTGCTCACCCACTGACAGGAGTTGGAGGGGTCCTTGGCGCGTCTGCGAAGGGGCGGTGGTTACACATGGCTGCGCGATCCCCGATGCGGGCGTAGAAACGCAGAGCCCGCCGCCACACGCAGCATACGCCGGGTTTCACACGCCCCTGTTCCTCACTAAAGGGCCTCAGCGTTGCTCCCAGTGAACGTTTCGTTTGCCTTCCAGCTGGAAAGCCCACGCCAAACAGAAGGCCACAGGTCCAGGCTGCTGTCTACGTACAGCACAGAATCGCTGTACCAAGCGAAGCGCAAGTGCAACGCCACGCAGGAGTTGGATATCGATGTCCACGACGGAGAGCTGGTGGCTGTGCTGGAGCAGAGGGACCCCTTGGGAAGTACCAACAGATGGCTGGTTGACACAGGACGTAAGTTCTCTGCACAAAGACCCCAGCAGCAGCTTCCCTTCGGCATATGGGTTTCTGGCACTCTGCCTCACCGGTTTTTCTCTGCCACACTGCATCGAACGGTCGGTTCTGAAACGGGTTTAGCAGTGCTTTGCTGTATGTTTATTTTCTTTTTGTTCTGGTGTCCAGTCCTTAGGGGGTATGTGTATTCCTCCTTCCTGAGGCCTTACAATCCAGCCAAAGCGCAGAAGGATGTAGGGGAGAACAGCTTCGGTGATGACGACTTTGACAACATCAGCCTCTTTGTCTCCTCACGGCCCCCTGCTGCCAGCAGCACCAGAAGTGCAGGGCACAAGGGGAGTGACAGCAGCTCATCCCTTCACCTCCACCAAGATTCCACAGCTAATGGCACAGGGGCTGATGCTCTTCAGGACAGGGATGATCACGTAAGTACGACACACACTGCGCCTGTCGTCTTGTTGCTGTTTCGAATCTAGAATTATTCTATACGGAATTCTGCAGATCCTTCAGTTTTACCCATGATTTTGGCCCTGTTTGTCGTGGTCTGCCCGCAGTCACAAGCCGTGTAGCTGCACGCTAGTCCATACGCACTATTACACGTTTTCTGTACACAGAATCCAGGGTAAGACGTGGCTGCGTTTCTCAATTCAGATTTTGGGTTTGTGGTTTCCTCTTTCAGACCTTCTACGCTGTTTATGCATTTCAAGCAAGAAATGATCAGGAACTCAGCCTTCAGGAGTACCAAAAGGTTAGGATCCTGCGGTTTTCCGACCTGAGTGGCAACAAAGAATGGTGGTTAGCAGAAGCCAAAGGTCAGAAAGGATACGTTCCATCTAATTACCTCGGGAAGATGACTTATGCTTAGGAGCAGAAAGGCCCCCTGCGCCCGTTTCTCCGAGGCAGACAGGAGAATCCCCCGTTACAGCCTGCAGCAAGCTAGGCAAGCTCAGCACTGACTGACAGAAGCCGCTGTGTCCGGTACAGCACACATACGGAGAGCTGCCATCCTCCGAAAGCCATCACCTTGTCAAGACCTGAGGGATGAAACACTGAACAGGAAGCCTGACTGTGATTAACACCCCGCAGCTTGCTTTGCTATCACCCCGTAATCTCCTTCCGTCAAAGCGTCCCTTGTCACGTCACCCTATGAGCACAAATCACAGCTAAAATGATGATTTTCTTCCATGCTATTTAGCAAATAATATTCAAGATGAAGAGAATTAGCCTTGAGAAAGGACAAACTCAGTCTTCAGGGATGCTGTGCTTCAGGCTGAAACGTTCCTGAACTGCTATCCCGATGAACACAGACACGGCTTAAAACGTGAGCTTTTGGGCTGTCTGCATCCTCAGCCACGTTGGTAATGAACCTCCTCCTCAGCCGAGATTGCTGGGGTGGGAAAGGGAAAAGGGTTTTGTCTCTGTAGGAAACATTTCAACCTAAAACGTAGCAAACACGGTGGTACGGTGGCTGCTCCCGGGAAGAGGGTATGTGTAGTTCCATACGGAAATGGGGGGAGGGGAAGTGGGGCACAGGAACAGGTACTGTGAAAGGAAGAAGTTACCGGTTTCAGAAGAATTAACACAAGCACTTTGTATGGTGGGGAGCAGTTTGTAGCAACGTGAGAGTGCCCCAAGTTGGAAATTGCACATAGGAAACCCCACACCGAGTGCCTCAGCGTGCGGGATCTGTGCAGGGGAACAACCTGTGTCACCACACTTGGGAAAACGGTTAAGATGTAAAAAGAAAAGGTCAAGCAGCGCCTTTCCATGCCGATTTACTGCGTGCTGCCTGTCTGGGCAGGGCTTCGGGTACACCAAAACTTCTCTGCCCGAAGAAAAACCGGACCTCACCCTGGAGGAGTGTGAGGCTAGACTGCCCACGGAAGGGAGCGACGAGCGCATTCCCCGTTGGCAGGAGTCAGAGTCGGAAGCCCTGTACTGTGCTAACGGCCGAGGCCATGTGGACACAGCTCACACCGCACCCTCGACGAGCACAGGAAGCAGAGATCCCGAGGAAGGCTGGGAACGCTGAGCAGTCCTCCGTAGGTTCTCTGGGTACAGCGACCCACGGGTCAGGCCGGTGCCCCACGCGCGGGCTAGCGCGAAGTGACATGCCAAGACCCCGGTGCTGCCGCCGTCACTCCCCGCGCGCCCAGCGCAGCTCAGTCGGACGCAGCACGGCCCAGGGCCGCTCGCGGTAGGCGAGGAACGTCTGTGCCAGGCGAGGAACCTCTGTGCCAGGCGCTGCAACAGGGAACCGGGAGCTCCCAAGGACAGCTCCTGCCATGCGCTGCTGCGGAGCTGCTCCTGGCTGACCGGGCAGTACGGCGACAACGGGATGGTGACAGGAATTCGGGGCAAGGGCGGGAAAGGAGGATTTGTTCAGCCTGGGGAAAGGAAGGGTCCAGGGAGACCCTATAGCACCTTCCAGTGCCTGAAGGGGGCTACAGGGAAGCTGGGGGGGGCACAACTTTTTCCAAGGGCCTGTAGTGACAGGACAAGGGGTAACGGGTTTAAGTGAAAAGAGGGAGATGGAGATGGGACATCAGGAAGGAATTCTTCCCGCAGAGGGTGGGAGCACTGGGACAGGTTGCCCAGAGAAGCTGTGGATGCTCCATCCCTGGGAGTGTCCAAGGCCAGGCTGGATGAGGCTTGGAGCAACCTGGGCTATGGAAGGTGTCCCGGCCCATGGCAGGGGGTGGCACTGGGGGGGCTTCGAGATCTCTTCCCACCCAAACCCTTATATGACTCACTCTTCACCCATCTTGCATTTATCCCATCCATCGTGACAGCGAGCATGTACAAGTACTTCCAAGGCTGGGACCACCCAAGCTGGGGTGTTTCCCTTCAGGGAATATTTTTCAGCATTGCCACTGATCACCTGGAACACGGAAAGCGTCCAGGCCAAGGACCAGCGCTGGCTCCGACCTCTGCCCGCTGTGCGCCTCACCAGCGTCCCCTGCTTGGATACTGCGTCCTAAGCCAGGACTCTCCTTGCAGCGCCAGCACAGACTGCGGTTACTCCCGGCCTTCCACCTTCGGGAGCCTCATCCCCCTCCGGCACCGGGGCCCAAGGCCGCTCAGAAAAACGCCGACTCCTGAAGCGGACTGAACGCCTGCAATAGGGAACAGCCCCCTGCCTGTGCATCTGTTGGCAACCGTTCTTCTCGGAAACGGGAAAGAAGCTGCTGTCAAATTACTGTGACAATAAAAATCTATTTTTGTCTCAGTACATTTAATTCTTTTTAAACAAGGTCTTTCCCAGCAG